>NW_023044978.1:4545543-4645439 GCF_011762505.2 Arvicanthis niloticus | reverse complement strand
AAGCCAAGTAAATTTAAGTAAAAGATAGATTAATGTCTGAAGTACATGGGAGACGCTACGGGTCCCAGGTTACTTACTACCTTAAAAGAATGAGGATTGGGAACAGATGGATAAAAAGTAACAATATTTTGCAGCCAAGGCTCAGGGCTTACAAAAGTCCAGGATGATGTCAAGTGTTTAAACTTCAGTGACTGGTTTCAATTGAAAACAAGGGGGAATCTGAGTATTGATGGTTGTCTGTTAAGACCCAGGGCTTACAAGCAGAAATCATGAAGCTTGTGAAGGCTCTGTTCAAAGCTGCTGGCCACACAAGCCTACCTGCTGTGAAGCCTGCCTAGACAAACTGAATTTTGCTCATCTGTAAATTCACAAACACAGAACTCAACAGAGGACAGAAGGTGGATTAGAGGTTGCCTCTGGCCAGGTATAGTGTGCAGAGTGGTTGGGGACAGAGAGGAATGGTAGCTAGAACAGTGGAATACCTTTTCTGAGCTATGAAAATGTTCGTTCAAACTGTCCTTGGGGTTGGAGAGTTATCTTAGCGTGCTCTCCCCAGAGTAAGTCACCAGATATAAAGAAATATGTAAAATATGAAAGGGCTAAAAATGCAAAGGGAACTAAAATCATTGTAATCATCTTATGATCTGAATCGACCAGAAATCCTTGAATTGAAAGCTTTAATTGAAGTGTTTGAAATGTGTGTTTTGTCATGTTTTTTTTTTTTTTTAAAAAAGGGTTTCTCCACTGGCAGGGAATGTAGCTCAGTTGACAGAGGGCTTGCCTAGCATAAACCTAGCAGCATATGCCTGTGATATCTGAGTTGAGAGGTGGGGGCACATAGAGCAATTTAAAGACAATCATTATCTGTGTATTTTGCCTACATGTATGTCTGTGAGCCACATATCTCCAGTGAAAAACAGCAGTTGGAGAGGGGTGTGAGATACTCTGTAACTGGAGTTACAGAGAGGTGTAGGCTTCCATTGAGGGAGCTGGGAATTGAAACTAGGGCCTCTGAAAGAGAAGTCAGTATTCTTAACTGCTGAGTCATTCCTCCAGCCCCAAAAAAAAAGTCTAATGTCTTCCTTGACAACATACTGAGTTTAAGCCTAGCCAGGGATATGTGAGATCCTACCTTCAAGAAGAAATCAACATGTGTGTTGTATATATGTACACCCATACATGTGTATGTGTGTTGTGTTAGAATTTTCTCTAAGTGTTAACTATTGTAAATAATATGCTTATGTTTAAATTATTTCACACTGAAAATCAAACCAGTAAGAGTAAAAATTGTACATTTCATGCACAGATAATATATGCAGATGGCTGCAATAACTCATTAACTGGCTTTTCCTGTTTTAACTCTTCTTAATGCCATCAGAATCTCATAAATATCACTTAGCACATTTACTGTTAGATTATTCTTGTTTGGTTTTTTTCTTTCTTTCTTTCTTTTTCTTTCTTTCTTTTTTCTTTCTTTCTTTTTTTTTTTTTTTTTCGAGACAGCGTTTCTCTGTATAGCCCTGGCTGTCCTGAAACTTATTCTGTAGACGAGGCTGGCCTTGAACTCAGAAATCCGCCTGCCTCTGCCTCCCAAGTGCTGGGACTAAAGGCGTGCACCACCACTGCCTGGCTGTTTATTTTTTTTACAGTCAGACATATTACTATATCTCAACTTCTCATATTTTGTACTGAATGGTGGATTTCTTCTTGCTTGACCTCCCAATATAAATAATCTTGTTTTTGTGTTCTTGTCTTTGCAAGACTAGAATATGATTTAGAACCAGAACATAAACTATGTTGGCTAAGTGTTTTTTCCACAGAATCTAAACCTCTAATCCTATGACACAGCACATTTTAAAGTTAGACATACTTTAACTTTAAAAACCCCTAATTTTAAGTAGTTGGGTTTACCTTATGGTATTTCCATGCATACATATCATTATACAATGTTATTTTCAATATGATTTTATTCATTCTTTAAGAATTTCACACAATGTATTTAGGTCATTATAATCTCCCAACTTCTCTTCCTAACTCTTCACAGATCAGTTCCTATGTATTTTCTCCTGTGGTGTGGCCATCAATCCAGTCAGAAATTGGTGGGTTGCACCTAAACATTGTAATGCCAATGATTGTAAACATTGAGCATGGTCTTGTCAGTGCTGAGGCATTATCCTTGATCACAGTGTTCACAGCTAGTAAGCCTGTTGATGAATTTCCTTTCCTCAATCCCAGTTCCAGTACTATGAAGTTATCCAGCAATGAGGAAGCTTCCTGACCAAATACACCAAAAGACATATAATAATGATTTCTTTATGGCTTTATTAAGGCTTCGAAAACGCCACCGTAGGAACAAAATGCAAACAGATGCTCAGGCTGAAGCTGTGAATGTGGAGGAATGTCCTGAAGCAGGCACAGAAGTATGTACATTGGCAGTCACCCAGAGAACCATTGGGGCCTTTATTCTTGTTATATCATTATTTAGTTAATGTGTGTTATCAATATAGAAAGACTTTCATTTCAATAATGTCTTATGAGCATGACAGTTTCTGTTATTTTTTTCCTTACTGTAAGTAACTGCCATGCTTAGAATAGTCCTTGTGCTTATCCTGACCCTAAGTTGATCATCTACAAATGGTTTAAAATAACATTTGACTAAAACATAAGCATGGCTTAAGGAAAACTGACATCTTTTGTTCCTTTTATTCTTTTATTCTCCTAACTTGCTCTATAACCTTAACCTTAGAAATTCTAGTGTCCTACAATTCATTTTTTTCTTACAGCCAAAATACTCGTACTGATATTTTCCATTTAATCAGCCTGAAACATTATGTCATACTTGGCATTTATTGTGTTTGAAGCCTACCTTACATGTGTAGGAACTCTGAGAAAACCCATCAGTGGCCACTTCCTCTTTGAGGCTTAGTACCCCAACAATATTTTTAAGGATGTGTAGGTGTGTGTGTGTGTGTGTGTGTGTGTGTGTGTGTGTGTGTGTGTGAAGATTTTGGGTCTTTCTTCAATTACTGAAGTATATTGTGAGGTATGTCTAAGGTTTGGGACAGGTCTGCCTGTTTTTCCTAGTATGCCTATCTTATTCTATCTTGTAAGTGAAATGTGTTATCTTCTGTTGGAAATTCAGGTTGAGATTGTAGAAGTTCAAGCAGCCACTCAGCGAATGCCATTTGACTTAATTCAGGTCCGGACACCCTCTCACTCAAGCATAACCCCAGAATTAAGTGCAGCACAAGCATAAGCGCTGGCATGAGGACAAGCACAAGTTCTTCATCTACAGAATATTTCATCAACAACACCAGTATCAAGTAGGTACAATTAGCTATTTTGGATGTGGTCTAAAGAAATGGGATGACCTTCAAGGGCATAGCAAGCTTTAAAATAAAAACCGTGCTCAGTTTATAATGGTGTGAAATCACAAATGTCAAGTCTAACTTTGCCTGTTTTCTGTAAAATTTTGGAGATGATGATTTCAGAGCAATAAAGGTAAATATCTCTTCACAGATTCAATCAATCCCTAGTCTTGTACCTTCTAGAAATCCCAATTAGAAATGTGCAGATTCTCCCTCTTCCAATAGGAAGAATTCAATAGAATTCTTATTATTCACTTGCTTTTTCCTTTTTTGGCACATTTTACTGTTTTGTCACAATCTTCTCTGTGCTTTCTTCCTTAGCCTCTACATCTAGACAGGGGTATGAGATAGATCCAAAATATATGCTAGAGCCCCAAGACAGAGAATTTGAAGTAGGTCCAGAGTTCCTCCTAAATGACAGCCAAGACACAGAGGCCACTCCAGAACAAGGAGAATGCACTGAAGAGGATGTGAAGAAACCCTTGGTAGAGGCAAAGCTATCCAATCCTAAGGAACATGTAATTGATGAATATTCTGCATGTCATGATGCTTCTTCAGATGATGATTTCTGTATAATAACAGAAGATACTGAACACAAGAAAGACCCTAAGTTTCAAGAAGTCGTTGTGGGTCAAGAACAAGGACATCAGAAGGTATCTGAGGCTGCCCCATCTTGTCCAACCACACCATTACAAGCTGTGCACCCAGAAGCTAGCTTAAATTCACTTTGCCCAGGTTAACTTTATAGTTTCTAATCTACTAGCTTTTCAAATATACAAGAATGTTTTGTGCTTCAGAGAATAGTTGAAGTAAGTTGAGCTGCTATGAAAATACTGGATTTCTACTGGTCCAGATTTTCCTCATGTGTGGGCAAATCTCAAGAGAGGGCAGCTCTTTTGAAGACTTATCCCAACCTTCTCCTCAGCAAACAGCAGCATAAGCTAGTTTCTTTTCTTCTGCTTGCCTTCATTTCTTCTATCTGTGATTGTGGATATAACCATGTATTTAAATAATGATTTTCTAAAAGGCAGGATTCTTAAATATGCAGGATGATCAAGCAAGGAAGTGAGTTTTTATCAGTTATGCAGAATTGTTTGCATCTCTTACAGATCCAAAAGGCAGATACTCCACCGCCAATTCCCCAGGCAATCTTCATAGACTAAAACCTAAAAGATGGTTGTTTCAGTTTAGCCCCAGCAATGTGACAATGGCAAATTCCTGAGTCTTGGCATCTTTGTTTTTGAAAAGGCCTTTTTGCCTTGCAGGGATTTTTTTTTTTTTTTTTTTTTTGGAGTACCAGGAAATTTCATTGAACTATTTAGAAGAAAAAGCATGTGAATACATTTATCCTTTTTAAAAAAGTTTTTTAAACTAAAATGTTTTGGGTTTTTTTCTTTTTGAATTAGTACACAATTAAATTCTCAGTGTAGATATAATTTTTAATTCTTATAATAATGAGTAATGGGTCTGCAATCTGGTTATGTACAGGAGGTGATGGCCCAGGCAGGTCTTAGCAGGGCCCAGTGTAACATCTATATGTCTGGGGTTTCTTAAGGGCTTGGGTAAGCAATCCCTCCCCATGTCCACTGTGTTTCGTACATTAAAGAAAAGCATAGACTAACAACAGATCTTTGTTACTTTGTGTACTTACAAATGCAGCCAAAGAGAACATATCAATACCATCATCCACTTTTTGGGGAAAAGTTTGCCCAACTCTGTGGCCCACGAGTGAAGATGACAGAGGTCTATGATTTGAATATAAGTAGATCCTTCTATGGTGAACAACCTTCTTACCCAGATATTGAAGAGGAGGTATAGAAATTTAGTTTACTTTTATAACTGAAACAACATTTCATTTTAAAAAAAATGTTGGGTTGCTTCCTTTACTTGGCTTAGCCTACTCCATACGTTGCAATTCAGTGGTCCCAGAAAGTGAAAAGTATCTGTGCAAGGTAGACCTGAATATAGGCTAGATGATATACACATGTTTGTGTGGGTGTTCTGGATTTTTAGAAGTCTGTAACCCAGGGGCATGTCCCTGAATACTGTGCTAGCAAAGCAGTCAGTAGTTCCTATAGCCTCATATGTACAGAGACCAGACTTTTATTGTTTTTGAATTCATTTGAATGTTAAGTTCATTTCTTGGGAGGCGGTGTCTTTTTCCGACATTGAATTACTTTTATGTTTATTTTTTTATGCATCAAAACCTGTAGCATAGGGAACAAGAACAATGTGAATATGAATTCTCCCAGTGTACTGGAATGCTTCGAAACTTAAAATATGAACGGCCTGGGCAGCAACATACTGGGCAAGGACAAGGACCTCGTGTATATCATCCAGGAGAACAGGTACAGGGATAGTCTGAGCCTGAAATGTAAGACGGGGTTGTATGGTATACCTGTAATTTTTTTACAATAAGCCTGTTGGTTTCTACAGGTGGTGACTGTTATAGATGACATGGGGTCACCCACCATGGAATTTTTTGGAAATGACAATTCTCAGCATTCACGAAATGAGACACATAGGTGAGAGATAGATTGGGAAGAAGGGTGGAGGCCATCACCTTTTCCCTTTTTCCTGCCTAGTAGTGCCTATCTGAGTACCTATTAATAGAATGGAGGATCTTTCACACAGAAAGCCTAGATAAGACAGCCTCAAAGTGAGAGACTTCAAATCTAAGCCTTGAAATTAGTTGGCTTCATTGCTCAAGTTCAGAGTCTCTGCATAGGGTGTTTGTAGAGAGACTTTATTGACCATAGCTGAGTAATTCCCCAGTTTCATGTCTGTTCTTTAACATTTTGGAATGAAGGCACTGGCTATGAAAACCAGGGATGTAGATGTAAGATTTCTGTTACATGCTGTGAAGAGCTAATAATATATAAATGTGGGTCAGGTTATATGTAGCATGGAGAATTTCTCATGAGCCATCATTCTTTGACTTATGTCACTGCTCCAAACTTCTTCTCTTACAGACATTGGGAGGATCCTATTGATTGTGCCCCTCCACCTCTGCATCATTCATCAAGATCATTCCAAGAAATGACTGGATCACATCAAACATTGGCAGCCTCATTTCAAGCATCATTACTGTCATGTCAAGCATCATTAGTGTCATGTCCAGCATCTTTACCATCATGTTCAGCATCTGCACCATCATGTATAGTACCTGTACCGATACATAAAGAATCTGTACCAATATGTCAAGTTTCTGCACCAATAAGTGTAGCATATGCACCATTAATCCAAGTGTATGCATCAACACGTCAACCATCTGCACAGTTATGTCAAGCATTGGCAGCTTCACGTCAGGCATCTGGACTGTTATGTCAAACATCTGTAGTGACACATCAAGTATCTGCACCTCGATGTCAATCATTGGCAGTGTCACATCAAGCATCTGCACCATCACGTCAAGCATCAGTGGTGTCACAACAAGTATTGGCAGAATCATATCACCAATCAGCAATGTCACCTGTAGGTGATTCTCAATCATCTGGAAACCTTGATTTAAAAATACATGGCCTGGAATCCTCAGAAAATTTTATGGAGCTTTAGAATAATATCATGGGTCCCATTACAGAACATTATCATTTAGTAAAGATCCACTCTTGGGTTTACAGGCAAAGAGAGAATCAGTATTAAAAGTTGATATATTCTATAGCTTTTATTATTTTGCATTTCAAAGGATTCTGGGCCTCTTCTTCATGAGGGAAACACACTAGAAATATAGTCTCTACTTGAAATGCCGACTTGAAGTATTATCAAGTTGAGGAAGTTACACATGTAGAACTCATTGGTTTGTAAAACCAGTGTCTACTAGGATCTGTATATTACTGAGTTAGATTGATGTTTCTCAGGTACAATCCTACTTTCTGTCTTCCTCAGCACAGATTATGTAATGAAAGAGCTCTAGACAAGCATTTAATTTTACCACTCTCACCCCCCCTTTATTTTCTCAGCATGTTTCTTTTGACCACCGAAAAGAGAAAATTCCACGCTTTCTGCCCCCTGGACAAGATCACTCTGGTTCCATTCAGGCTGAATAGGACACTAATCCTCACCCATGAGCGGAAGATGAGGCTGAAGACAGACCTCCACTGTCTGCATGGCAAAGGGCCATACAAAATGGGAGAGTCCCTTGATGGGAGAGGGTGGGTGGGTCATACTGCTTTACTTGCAAATTAAGTTTGTAGTTATTCTTAAGCATAGTCAGTTTATTGTAAATATTGCTGCAGAAGTTGACTGTTAGATCCTACTTGGTGGGTGATAATAGGTGATCCCTGGCCCCTGCTTTTTTAACACCACTTTGTGTATATTTATATCCAGATGTGCTTTTGTTGTGGCATGAGCAGTGTGTCAGGGTCCTACATATTTTTCTTGATGAAATTTAAAATACCATAGAATTGCAAGACAGGGGGGAAACCTGTTCTATCATGTAGTTTTCCCAAATTCTGAGGCCTTGTTTATTTTTTTTTTTTATTTCTATCTCTTTTCTGTAGCCCGGTGCTATTTGATATCCTATGTTAAATGGTTACCCAATTGTGAGCAAGTAATATCTGTTCAAAATAGTATACATATTTACTTAATAAACGCTATGCTCGACTACAAGTCTTATGTCTGTGTTGTTGACTGTGATATCCTAGGAATATTACTGACTTGGAAGACTGTGCTTATGTCCTGATGAAGAGCCCACATTTAGAGCTAAACATCTCATGCAATACCTTTTCCTAGTGTATTAGCATTTTTTTGCCACACTTACAAATGTCACTGGCTGCTACTCTTGCATGTGGCTATGAGTATAGACACTGTCCTCCTGAGTGCAGCCTTTCTTTTTGGTTTGTCTTTATGTGTGTTGTCTCAGCTTTACTTTTAAAGTAAACAAACCAATGAAATAAAACCAAGAATAATCTGGCATGCCTCTAGGCTCACGGTTTATGCTCGAGGGTTAGAAAAGGAAAGTTTCTGTGCTCCCTAAATTCACTGGGATCATTAATCTCCAGTGTGATGGATTTGGAGATGAGGACTTGGAGAGGTGATTATGGTTTTGAGGATAGGAGTATGGAAGTGGCTTATGATAGCTCCTCAACCATCCTGGTAGCAGAGTGACTTTGGAGTTGCCTTTGTCTTCCTACATATCACTTATAGTTCTTACAATCACAGGTATAGCTCTGGATTTTGAAAGGGACTTTAGTACTTTGGTCTTCTGTTGCAGAATAGGACATGGGAGAACAGAACACTTTACTCCCAAACACAGGACTGCAGAATGCAGCAATCAGAGAGAGCAAGTCTCAGGGAGAGACATGGGAATCCCAGGAGATTAGAGGCCACCTGTGGAGAGAACTGGGTTACTTCACTGTTTAGAGTGTGGCTGTTTTTGGTGATAACCTCCTCAAGAAGCCCTGGGACATCTGAGCACAGTTGCCCTCACATTGTTAGGTTGTTGGGTAAATACTGAGACATTAGCAAAACTACACAAATAATTTTATGGTTGCGGGTCACTACAATATTAAGAAGGTTGAGAATCACTGACCTAGGACATGCCTGTTTGTCTCTTCTCCTGTCATGCAGAAGGAAAAAATAAAGAGTAAATGAATGAGAGATAAAGGCAAAAATGAGTAGATTTGATATTGCTTCATTAGCCCATGTTCATCTTAGGCCTGACAACAAGACATTAGGGAAGATTTACTAGCTAGTGGCTCCCTTCATCAGCAAGAACCCATTGGAAAGGCTCTGCACATTGGGTTCCAGGATTGCTGTGGTTTAGGTTCAGCCTGTGATACTACATAGTATGGTCTCAGGCTCAAGCCAAAGGTATAATGGCCTTTTAAGACCAGAATATAAATTAAGATTCATCTTCACATCAACTTCCCATAGCTTCGGGTGTCCAAGAACACACAGTGTGTGCTTTCTGTGCTTATTTTAAAGGTGGCGTCTTGTCAAAGCCCTACACATGGACCAGGAACTCAAGACAAGCACAGATAAAGAAGGTTCCCATTGTTTCTTGATGCTCACAGATTCTTCTGTTCTTGCCTACCACACCATACCATCATACTACCACACCAACACAGGCTACCACAGCATACCACTGCACAGCACATCATAGCACAGCACAGTACAGAACACCATTCCACACCACACCACACCACACCACACCACACCACACCAAACCACACCACACCACACCACATATCAGCCATTGGATGGGTATGAGCAATGGTTCCAGCTTAGTAAGTATCTCCAGGCACCATGAAGTTCAAGATGTGTTTAGAGGGGACAGTAGAGCCAAAGATACTCTGGACACAAGAGTCCCAAGCAAGATAGGAAGTGGTCAGACTCATTTCTGGTCATCTTTTGCCCCTGCGTGTACAGCATAGGAATTGTGGCCTTTCTTGTGATCTTTCAAGTTAATATTTCCCATGTGTTCTGTTCTCAGCCTTTTCAGACATTATGTTCTCTTACCACAGTCAGTCTTTTGCCCTCCTTGCCTGTGCTCCAGTTGAGGGACAAGTATCCAATATTGGATGATATCCATGTGTTCTCGTCTAGCAAGACAGTTCTCTACTCAATTTATGAGCCCTTGTCATCATTCATTTCTCTCTCTCTCCCTGCTCACAATAATCTTTATCACACACATCTGCAGCCTCCGTGCCTACCACTTTATGGAACCAGCTCTTACCAAAGAAAATAAAAATCAGCATGTTGTCAAATCCCCCATTTACTCCCATGTTCTTTGGCTCATGGCAATGTTGTTTCATTTGCTAACCACTTCCCTTTTGCCTCCTCTGGCTAAGGACCTTCTCCTTGTTACTCTTGCTTGCTGACTATTCCTCTCTATATTAAATGGATTAGTTCTTGGAACTTAGTTTTATCTAAATTCTTTATACCATAGGTGATCTCTCTGTCTCTTTCTCTCTCTATCTCTGTCTCTCTCTCTGTCTCACTCACTGTCTCACTCTCTCTCTGTCTGTCTCTGTCTCTCTCTCTGTCTCTCTCTGTCTCTCTCTCCTTTCCTCTTTACCTAATATATAATTCTATGACTTATGGCTACTTATTTTTACCCTAAAATACAGATACCTGACTGGCTTTTTAGCTGTAACATGCATTGAAGAAAAATTTAAAACCCTCCATTTTCCCGCATGTTTTTACAAATAGAACTGCCATCTTACAGGTGACATTATCTAGAAATGTGGTGTCATTATTTAATAGTATCTTCACAATATTTCTGTGTGAAGTACTCAGATCCATTATATCAGAAGTAGGCATCTGTATTTATACAGCCTTCTTACATGGAAGTAATAGAAGATTTGATACGAGAAAGGAGAAACTCAAAGTTGGCCTTGAAGTGTTTTCTGGAAACACAATAAAAAAAATTCCCATGTCTTCTTTCACTGTTTTTTTCAATCTTATACAATCTGTCAGCTGTAACAAAAATCCAATGCTCCATCTCATCTGCTCCAAATGGTTCACTGACATTCTAATTAGGTATTATTCCCCATGGCTTATAAAATCTTACATTTACTTTTTTAAATTTCAAATTATTTTTTAATTTAAAAGGATGAAATCTGTTTTGAATATAAAACAAATTCAGAATTTGCTACACTTTCAATTAAGTAATTGGAAGCACAATTAGTTCCTGGCTGTTTATTCTGAAATAACGACTGCTTCCCTGTGTCAGTAAATATTCATACATAAAATTTTGCACTTTTGAACTTTGGCAAATCATTAAAGCATGCAGTTAAATTATGCACCACTATTGGACATAGAAGAACAAAACACAAATAGAGAAACCTGAAAAGGGAACTCTTATAAAGGATGGGCAGCTGTCTCATGTCTTTTCAGTGAATTTTTATACTTAAGGTGAGAGATTTGTTGATAAGAAATTTCTCTGCCTGTACTGTTGTTCCCAGAAATCCTTAGGATGCATGGAAGAGTTGAAGGTCTTTGAAAAATCCATAGATTTCTCTCTGAAAAATCACAAATGGGGGAAGGGATTATGAACCAGACCCTTGGATCTCCCCATCTTCAAGGGAGATTTAATTTAACATTTCTGGTGATAAGGAGAAGCATGTAGAAAATTTTGTCTTCTCTATTATCTCCTGCTGCAATCCCCACAGTCAAATACAAAATGCAATCTTCCCACAGAAAGGCCTACAGCAGGTTTCTGGGCATTGGTTATATACTCTATGATTGTCTTCCATTTTTACTTTTAGTAGATTCTTTTATAGAGGCCATAAGAAATTTAAAATTTGTATGTATTAATGTGTGTGTATTTATGTGTGTGCACATGAACACATACATGCATATCAAGGTGTGCTTTGGGAGATCACAGGATAATTTGACAGTTGATTCTCTTTATCCACTCTGTGGGTTTCAGGGATTGAACTGATTAGTGTTGGCTATAAGTACCTTTACCCACAGAGTCATTGTGTTGACTTTAGGACATTTTTGAGACAGGGTTTCTTCTTGTCTCCATAGCTCTGAGGATAATCTTGAGCTTTTTCCTGTTGCCTATGTTGCCCAGGTGTTTGGATTATTATAGGCATGTATGCCTCTTTTGGTTTATGTGGTCCCAAAAATAGAACCCCTTTCTTTGTGCATACTAGGTAATCATTCTGCCAACTGACCTACATCCTAAGCCCAATCCCAAAAGACTTTCTATGTTTTTGGTTGTTCCTGAAAAAGTGCCTGAGTCAAGTCATCTCAGGAACAATTTCCATCTTGCTGACAGGGTCAAAACTGAGTTCATGCTTCCAAGCTCTTGCACCCACGCCTATCCTGCTTCTTTAGGTGTTTCATGTTTGGCTGTCAACTAGTAAAGAATGTGAAGAGTGAAGTGTCCTTCTATCTAAACTAAGACCCCCCAAGTTGTAAATGTATTGCCTCTTATGACTTAATTCACTACAGGTAGTCATTCCATTACTTTGTTACTGGACTAAATGTTCACCAGAAGACCAAAAGTCCACTAGAAGGACCACTAATACTATTAATCAAGGATCTGAAAAGCATGTGATGCAGATAAGGGTTAGTCACCAATGCTTACATCCTTGCTCAACTCTGTGTGTCAAAATATGATTGGACAATGCTACAGCCCACCCACTCCCCCTGGCTTTGTGATCTCATCCTTTAAAAATAATGTACAATTTCCCTTCAGAATCACAAGTCAGCTACTGAATCTGTTCTGTGTCCCTTATGGATCAGTAGGGGCCTGAGTACAATAAAAATTTGCCATCTGTATACTTATTATGATGAAATGTAAAAGGCCCAGCACCTGACTCTGTGCTGTTGTCCCTGACTGGTCAATTTTTGCTACCTAATCCAAATGAAGATCTTGCTTTGCCTGACTCTTGTGACTATTCAGGTTGTTTTGGTTTTTTGAACCCAAACACTTTTAGTTATCAAATCCATTTTTTAATCATATTATCTTTAGTGATTATAAAAAAATTTCCTCTTTCAGATAATGCTAAGTAAAATTTTGAGAAAGAGACCTGTTTTGAGTTGGTTCTAACCATGGGAATATGTACACACACACACACACACACACACACACACACACACACACACAATCACATCAGAGAGAGAGAAAATAAGAGAGAGAGAAGAAGAGAGGAAGAGGGGAGGGGTAGAGAGGGAGGGATGGGAAGAGAGAGAATGAAAGAGAGATGGGGAGAAGAAAAGTGGAGGGGGAGGGAGACCGAGAGAAACAGAGATGGGGAAGGGAAAAGGAAAGAGAGAGAGAGTGAGAGCAAGAGAGAAAGAGAGAGACAGAGAGAGAAAGAGAGAGGTAGAGAGAGAGAGAGAGAGAGAGAGAGAGAGAGAGAGAGAGAGAATATTTTGTGCCTGATGGTCATTGTTAGTCTTACAAAATAAGACCCTTTTTCTAAGATTTTTTTCACCAAGCTATATAGGGCACACACAGCATCTAGAATTTTTAGTTATGTCTGTACTCCTGGGTTAGCAATTGAGGCCACTATAGACTTGATAGATTTATATGAAAGGCATATAGATATAAAGGTGTATACTTTCAAGGTTCATCAGTTGATGTGTAAAATTTCAAAGTTAATTAATATAACACTATTTCCCTCTATGAGTTTATCTCTCATAAACAGACCTGATTGAGTATGTAGTTTAGTTGAAAGTGTTTGTTGAGCATGAGTAAAGTCCTGCATTTCGTTTCCTATACCACTCACCAAAGACAAAACTAAATAAAACAGACAACAGGGAGTAGATTTGTTCAAAATGCATATCATTATCTAGCAATATGTGAAACTTGGAGACTTTTGATAGAAGTTCATTTCACACATTAATATATTTCAGGTATTTTTTGTTTTGTTTTATGATTTAAGATTGAGTCTCATGTAGTCCCAGTTGGCTTTGAACTTGCTATATAATTGAGGATTCCCTTGCACTCTCAATCCTTCTGTATATAGGTCCCAGAGAGGTGCATGTGCTGTTTTGAATTTCTTATCAATGCATAAAGGAACCTCATGGTCTGGACCTGATTGGAGAGACTTTTGCTGAAGGTAATGGCTTGTCACAAATGGCTTTCTAGTCTGCGTTGAAGAAACAAAAGTGTTCATTTCATATCACTTGTATAAACTATTTTTGTAGCTAGAGAAATCAATTGATGTTTGATATTCGTTATCTTGATTTTCGGTTCCTAAACTTACCCTGTAAATTCACACTGTGCTTATAAGTAGTAATGCAGTTGGTAGTTGTATAAAGCCATGTGCAAGGACTTTGTAATTTAACTAAAGAAACAAAACAGCATTGGATTGTGTAGGCTTCCAGGTATGACAAAGGGAGTGCTCATAGTGGAGGACATTTGCAGCTTGCAGAACAAGGAGTCCTGGACTTAAACTTGGTTAAAAGTAAGGTTTCAAGAAATTGAGCCCTTTTATTTTTTCAAAATTGAAAGACCTGAATAAATATTTACATTTTTCTCAGGTTGAATGAAATAGCTTTGAAATCTGGCATGACCAGGTTATGGTTAAGATTACAAATGGCAGAGACCTTGAAAGTCATGCTGCCTGCTTTTTTCTCTAGAATTAATTCAACACTAGGATTCATACAAATATCTTTCATTATTTAAATAGGAGAAGTCTGTATTATTATATTTTGTATTTATTTTGTAAGTGGTGTGTGTGAGAGAGAGAGAGAGAGACAGAGAGAGAGAGAAAGAGAGAGAGAGAGAACATTTGTGCACACATGTGCAGACCATTCATATGTATGATGTTTAGATGACAGCTTTTGAGACTTTTCTCCTCCTACTTTGTGGTTCTTGGCATTGGTTTCAGATTATCAGGATGGACAGAAAGTACCTTTAAATACTAAGCCAGCTCACCTGTCCCTATTACTAATTCTTTTACTTTACATTTCAACAAAAGTTAATAATAGGATAGAAAAAATATTATAGTGAATAACTCTGTAAAATAGCTGTATTTTTTCCTTTTAGTTTAAAATGCTGAGTGAGAAGCTTCCTATTTCTAATTGCTGAGAAATCATACCATTTTTTGTTCAAGTTGAGGAAGGAACCACAGGAGTAATTTTCATTACTGAATTAGGAGAAGCTTGTATTATTATTATTATTATTATTATTATTATTATTATTATTATTATTCTTTTGGTTGTGTGTGTGTGTGTCCATACAAGTGTGTCTGACTACCGAAGTGTTTCTGCCTCTGTGTGCTCACTTGCCTGCCTACATACTCATAGAGGTCAGAGGGAAATTTTCAGGTGTTAGTTCTTTCCTTCCACCAAACATGTTTAAAAGATGGAACTCAGATCCTCAAGCTTAGTAGTAAAAAGGAACATCTTTATTCACTGAGTCATCTTGCCAGTCCCCATTGATATTTTATTATTTATTTTTAAGAAGATAAAATAATGTGATAGATTAAATTCCTCTAGCTACAATATAGTCAAGCCATCCCATCATTAGTAGGTAGCCACCTTAATTATGTCAAAAAGAATTAATGGTACCTGTGGGTCCATATGCTTTACTATCCTACAGGAATAACTGGAAGGTAACAATCCTCACCATGTGACTTCTTACAGGTGAGAATCGGTGTTGCACTGAGCTCTGTACTTTAGATTTAGTAACCTTCATTTGGCAGAGAAAGTAGATTAAAGAGTGTGAGGATTTATATGCTTATTTAATCTTTCAGATTAATTTTATTTCGCATATATTCATGTTCTGCCTGCATGTATGTATGTGTATCACATATTCATCTGGTATCCATGGAGAAGAGGGTGTTGAATCCTCTAGAACTTGGGTTCCCAATGATTGCACAACATGTCATAGGTACTGAGAAAGATCCTGATTTTTGTGCAAGAGCAATCAGAGCTCTTAGCCATGAAGCTACCTCTCCAGGCCTCACTGGGATTCATTTGTAAAGACAGTGTTCTTTCTCTGCAGCCCAGGCTGGCCTGGATTCCTGAACCCCCAGTTGGTTTCCTTTGTGATCAAGAACTTAAAGTTTCTGCATGGCTTTTCCTAAGTAGAATATAAATATTAAATTGACTCATGCTAATTACAAGAAGCAGAACAGTGTTCCTGTTACTTGCTATGCATTTGTGGAGTGTGTGTCTTCTGACTTGACTTTCCGTAATGTCCCTAAAGAGGAGGATGTGAGCAGGTTAATGAGTTCCTCTTCAGATTCTAATAATTAAGTCCACTGTTTAAGTAATAGGATGCTCTTTGATTTTAGTGCTCATGACTGGCAATAAATGTCTTCCATATTTACACACAGAATTTGTACCTCTGAGAAGACAGAGAGCTGAGGGCAGTCAGCTTAGTCATAAGGCACACTACATATTACTGAGTTAAGTTAGTATTCATTTAGCTTTGGAAAAGAGAACATAAATGTACCGATTTTGTTACTGTTCTTTGTATAGTGATGATATATGTATGCATGATTGTTCCCAGAAATTCCTCTTGCTTTGTATACATTGAATTTCAAGATTCATTTAAGTTCTTACCAGACATATTGGGTAAAACTCTAAGTTAACCTGTAAGCTCCATTCACCAAAGGACCAGGTAACTTTTGGAATGCTGAGAATTGTAGTTCTTGAAAAAATAACAACATCACATGGGAAAATTTGGTGGCTATATGGATTTGTTCTTAATAATTAAATAGCTCTTACAAAACATGTTTCCAGGGTGTGTGTGTATATACATGTATATATATGTGTATATATATATATATACATACATACGCATACACACACACACATATATATATGTATATATATACATATATATATATATATGAGTATGTGTGTATATATGTATGTATATATATGAGTATGTGTGTATATATGTTTATGTGTGTGTTATATTTCCTTCACATCCAATGGCAGCTTCCTCTCCCTACTTTCCTTCCCCATATTCCTCCTTTCTCACCCGAAAATAGGGGGCCTTTTTGTAAATATCAACCAGCCATGGCCTATCAAGTTGCAGTGAGACTAGGCATATTTTCTTTTGAAGCTAGACAAGGCAGCCCAGTTGAGGAAAAGGCATCCAAAGGCAGCCAATGTAATCAGAGACAACACCTGCTCCTGCTGTTTTGGAGTCCCACATGAAGACCCAGCTGCACAACTATTACATATGTGCAGAGGCCCTAATTTATTCCTCCCATGCATTCTTTCTGAATTCCAGTGCAGACCCTATGAGACCTTATGGCCCAGGTTAGTTGATTCTGTAGGTTTTCTTTTGCTGTCCTTGATCACTCTTGCTCCTCAATACTTCTTTCCCTTCTTACACAGGACTGCCTGGGCTCCACCTCATGTTTGACTGTGAGTCACTGCATGTGTTTGCATCAGTTTCTGGGTGAAGCCTCTGTGATAACAGTTATGCTAGGTTTCTGTCTTCAAGTATAGCAGAATATCATTAATAGTGTTAAGGGTGTGGTCAACTCAAATATATTAGTAGCCTTTCTATACTCAAAAGGTAAACAGACTGATAATTAAATTAGGGAAATGACATCCTTTACAATAGTTACAAATGATATAAAATATCTTGGAGTGAATATAACCAAGCAAGTGAAAGATCTGTATGACAAGAACTTCAAGTCTCTGAAAAAAGAAATAGAAGAAGATCTCAGAAGATGGAAAGATCTCCCATACTCCTGGATTGGCAGGATTAATTTAGTAAAAATGGCCATCTTGCCAGAAACCATCTATAGATGCAATGCAATCCCCATCAAAACTGAAGGAGGGGCTATCAGGAGATAATTCCACCTGGGAATTCATCCTATGTACTGTCACCTTAGCTAGACACTTATGTGGATGACTGGAGGTGCATGCTGTCAAGAATATGATATAGCTGTCTAGTTAGAGGTCTGCCAAAGACTAACACATTCAGAGGACGATGCTCACAGCTAACCACTGATATGATCAAGGGTCTCCCAATGGAGAACTTAGAGAGAAGACTGAAAGAGCAGAAAGGGTTTGTGACCCCAGGAGCAGGAGGAAAGCAAAAATACTAAATAACCAGAGCCCCCCAGGTTCTAAACCACCAGCCTGGGAGAACATAGGGAATGACCCATGACTCCAGCAGTATATGTAGGGGAGGATGTAATTGTCAGGCATAAGTGGGAGAGGAGATTCTTTGTACCATAAAAAACAAACTCAGACTGGGGTGGACCTGAGGGTGGAAAGGTGGTAGTGGGGGGATAAGTGTGGGCACTGCCTCATAGAAGCATGGAAAAGGGGGATAGAATAGGAGGTTTTTGGGTCTTGGGAGGAAGTGGGGTAAGGGCATAATATCTGAAATGTAAATATAATACCCAATTTAAAAAAAGAGAGACTAAAAAGGGAAAAATGAGGAAAAAAAGGAAAGAAAAATATGAGATTTAATAACATAAAGGGAAGGACTTAGAAATTTAGGAGGCAATTTATGTAAACGGAAACAGCATCATAGAAACTGGAAAATCATACCCTCATAGAAGCACAAGGGGGGAGGGAGGATGGGATAAAGGGTTCCTGGGTGGTGGTGGAAATGGGATAAGGGGATAAAATTTGAACTAAAAATATTACAACTATTTTTAACAAGGGAAAAATAAAGAAAAGTTGCTAAAACCAACATCTTTAAAAAATGTCAAACCTCTAGGAAAAAATTTTTTCTTGATACTAAAACTTTTTCTGAGAATTGTATACTGCAGAATTCACAACCTTGGTGTATCTACTCATCAAGCATACTGAGCAGACCTGCCCAAACCTCTGATGTTCTGGAATTCCATCTGGATGCATTGAAGACACAGCATCAGAGGCTTCTCAATTTACTCTTCCCACCACCCCTCTTCTAATATCTCAATGCTCATAATCAGCTGGAAGAAGTTAAAGAAGAGTCAGTGCCCCTATTCCCTGGGCATGGGGACTAAGGTGGTTAATATTGGTCTGTCTTTCTAGGGAAAAGTAGTAATTTTGTTGGAACAGGGAGGATTAGCTAGAACTTATTGCATGGCCATAACCTATTGGTATAAATCTGTATAATTAATATCAAGATGAAGTTATAATTTCTTAAATGGTACAAAATTTACTTTGATTTCAAATTTAAGGTTTTTATTGGTATGAGCTTCTTATTGATATAAATGTGAGATGAATATTGATAATCTCATGGGCATTGTGCCTGTATAACACACTGAGGAATACAAGGCTTAGACCCAGTTCTTCTTTAACTTTTATAAATGATTTGGGACGGTTAGCCTATGAGTTAAGGGACTATAGCAAATTCATGGCTTTGAGTTTATTGTTACAGTGTTTTCAATATTTTACTTAGAAAAAGCTGAGAGGAGATAACAGTCAACAGTCCAGGCTACCTTACATTGATAGTTGGTTTTCAAAACATCAGAAGTCCATAGAATTGACGTTACAAACATTTCTATAGTTAGGTTCATTTTGAATAAAGATCCATCTGCTCCTGAAAGCTTCCTGTTGTGGATTCTTAGGAAAAATTGAGCATCCTTGAAATTACTCCAGTTGTGCAATGTGAACCACTAGGCAAGAATTGCCTCTTTCGATCTACAGAAAAATTACTGTCCAGAAAAAGACACACTTGCAGAATAGTCAACTGATTATATCTGCCTAAACAGAGTAATCAGCCCTTAATAATTCTCCACCAATAAAATCTGTCATATGATCCTGGGGC
This sequence comes from Arvicanthis niloticus, assembly GCF_011762505.2. Lineage (NCBI taxonomy): Eukaryota > Metazoa > Chordata > Mammalia > Rodentia > Muridae > Arvicanthis > Arvicanthis niloticus. Next base: position 4,625,927 of record NW_023044978.1, on the reverse strand, counting down.
AGAAGGCTGAAGATCAGATGCTCCAATATTTTGTAATACAGGGACTGTCCAGGTGTTCAGCGGTATCTATAAATTGGCAAAGTCTGAAAAGCAATGCTTTGTGCTTCCCATAATTTCAGTTAACTCAGTCATTCTGGATTTGGGATGGAGTTGAGGACCTATAGTCTCATAGCCAATCCTGGCTATTTACTTGAGAGAAAGTGGATGGTTTTCAGCTGATATTCATTCTAAAACCAAGGAAAGATGCCAGGTTCAGAACTAAGTGCTTTAGTTAGGAGAGATGACAGAGGTTCTGGTTAGTTAACCAAATGATGGACTGGGAATTCTACCTCACTGGTGCAATTAGGAATAAGTATGCTCTAATTGCAATTGAGAGAAAAGTTTTATTTTAACAGGAAGTGTGAAGCTAGGTGATGAGAGAGAGAAAGAGAGAGAAAGAGAGTGTGGACATGGAGGCAGATGTTCACGTGTCTCCACCAGTCAGAGAGTTGATACATCTAGGTTGGGTATTGGGTTACGCTTCTGATTGAGCATTAACAAACATTTAAAGCCTTTGATTAACATTTTAAAAGTGTATAAAAGCAAAAAGAAAAAGGGGCATGGGATAGGGTTTTCTAGGGAGGGGAAATAAGAAAGGGGATGACATCTGAAATATAAATAAAACATAAAAATAAATAAATAAAAAGAAAAAACTGCAATTAGTTGTGATAACAGAGATTTTCTCTTCCCACTGTGATTTTGCTGTATTTCTAAGCAGACAATGTAGGTTATTATTGTTAATAGATGAGAAAATCAATTAACATATTTTGTCACATATGAAGTGAGACAAAGTAGTCATCTCTGCTCTCTCTTATCACAAAGAGTAGGAAACATCATCATTGCCAGGAATATAAAAACTTGAGCTTTGTTTAATAAATAAAAGACCCTTTCCTGTATAAAGAAATAGCAGCAATCATTAAAATTCTCCCTGCCCAAAATGCCCAGGACCAGATGGTTTTAGTTTAAAATTCTATCAGACCTTAAATGAAGACCTAATACCAATTCTCTTCAAAGTATTCCACAAAATAGAAACAAAAGGAACATTATCCAATTAGATCAATGTTGCCACAATCACACCCATACCTAAACCACACAAAGACACAACAAAGGAAGAGAACTTCAAACCAATCTTTCTTAAGAATATCGATGCAAAAATACTCAATAAAATTCTCACAGACCGTACCCAAGAGCACATCAAAACCATCATCCATCAGGATCAAGTAGGCTTTATCCCAGGAATGTAGGGGTAGCTCAATATTTGGAAAGCCATCTATGTAATCCACTATATAAACAAACTCAGAGGAAAAACAAGAACCACGTGGTCATTTCAGTACATGTTGAGAAAGAATTTGACATAATTCAACAACCCTTCATGTTAAAAGTCTTGGAAAAATGAGGAACACATCATAAAATCATATAAAAATTACCTCAAACCCACTTGAGAGTAAATCGGTTAATTCCCTATTTCTAAAACTGTGTTACTTCACCTAACATAACAATCACTCCTTTTATACAATTGTCTCCAAATGCCATGATTTCAGCTACCTTTTCAGTTGACTAAAATACCATTACATATGTTTATATGTATGTTTATGTGTGTATATATATATATGTATGTGTATATATGAATTACAGTTTTTCTAATAAGCTCATAATGGAAAGAAATGGTTCCATTTGTTTGGTAGTGTGAATACTGAAGCAATAAACATGCATTGCATGTATGTCAGTAGTAGGTCTTAGGGTCTTTTGAGTATTTATCCAGGAGTGTGACAGCTAGGCCATATAATAAGTCTATGTTTGAAAACCTATGTAGTGATTTACACAGTGCTAAACTAGTTTACATACCCCCAGGGATAGAAATAAGAGAGGAAGAAGTCAAATGATCCCTATTCACAGAAAATGTGATCGTGTGCTTACAATCCTTCAGCAGAAAACTCACATATGTACATTTTCAACAAAGTGGAATGATACAAAATCAACATTTAAAATTCAACAGCTTTTATGTATGCCACCAACAAACTTTTCAGAAAGAAAATAAAGGACATAAATGTCAATTTTTAATAATATTTTTCAAAAAATAATAGAGGTGGTTAGTTAGTTGAGTGGATAAAGCACTTGCCACACAAATGTGAGGACAAAAGTTTAGATCTCCAGTACTCAGTGTTGAGTGAGTGTGGCTGCTCTCCTATACTCTGGACAGTTGAAGACTGGGAATCCCAGGGACAAACTGGCTAGTGGTTTGTGGGTGACTCATCAAAGACACCCAACATTAACATTAACATGTGATCAGGCACATGCACATATATGTATACATACCCATACATATGTGCACCTACATACATGAAAACACACTACACATACAAGCCATTAATATCCACTTCCACTCAATCTCACCTAGCCAGTAATATGTGCACACACACACACAAACATAGAGAGAGCCAGAGAGAGAGAGAGAGAGAGAGAGAGAGAGAGAGAGAGAGAGAGAGTGAGAGAGAGAGAGAGAATGAGAGAGAGAGAGAGAGAGAGAGAGAGAGAGAGAGAGAGAGAGAGAGAGAGAGAGAAAATTGAGAGAGAGAGAAACATACATTAGGAGGAGTTACAAGATGACAAGCATTAAGGAAAAACTAAGGCAGGCTCCCTGATATGATGTGTTTTTGTTCTCAGAAGAGTCTGCCAAGAAAAATAGCAGGAAAACACCTTGGGGATTATTTAGACAGGTCAAATACTGGAAAGGAAGGGACACCAGGGGCCTATTAAATATTCAAACCATCATTTGTTCAACTGACTTCCAGTCTCAAGCTTCTCCCATTCTGAATATATAAAGTTACTAATTTGGACTTCTACAAGACTTAGTCTTCTGTCTTTCCAATGCATCCAGTTGCTTGTTCATGGACATGAATAAACTTGGTAATTATCTAGACAACAATGGACAATTCCATTACACATGTGCAATAAAATCAATAAAAGCTTATGTATATAAATATGTATATGAATAAAAGCATATGCACAAAAGTGCTGTAATGAAACATTTCTTTGTATTCTGACAAAGAAAATGAATAACTTTTAAAAGTCTGAGAAAAGAATATTAATTACTGAGTTATCAATGCTATAAAATATACTATTCAGTTATCTTCATTTTTAAATTTACTGTGCAAATGTGATTTTATTGGAAGAACTTTATAATGTTATTATTAATAATGATATGATTTAGGAAACATTCACAAGTATGTAAAATAATTCACAGAAATCTTAGACAATCATAAATCAAGTAATCATCTTGAGACATTTAATTTCAAAATGAAAAATTGAAATTTCTTTTAACTATTGCCATGTTTAAAGCAGTCATGATATAAAACTCATGATATCATGCCCTTAAAGTCACACTTGCAATGTCACACTTGTGATTTCACCCTCATGATATAACACCTATGATTTCATACCCATGAGGTCATACCCATGAAATACACTTGATGACACATGCATGATGTCACACTGTGACACTCATGATGTCATATACACGATATCATACCCATAATGTAACACCCATGATGTCATGCCCATGATGTCACACAGATGATGTCATACTCATGATGTCATACTCATGATGTCATACCTCAGTGACTCACAAAACATCACCATGATCAAGAAAATTCATCATTGCAGTCAAAAAACAGAATAAAAATAAATAATAGTAGTAATAATAATGAATAAGGTCAACCTCAACCTATAGATAAAGAGTATTGATCACGGATATTGAACATTGATGGCGAAGGCTGAATCAATATTCAGAGTTATTCATTTATACATTTATTTATTTATCATTTCTTATGGTGTTGAGCACAGCTTGGTCTGGGAAGGTTAGGTTCAATGTAGTAAAAAACCTTAAGGTGGTATGTGTGACCACGCCATAGCATAGGATGATACAAGGTTTAGAAATACTTATTGTGGACAACAGGGAAATTGTTCCTGATGGTACCTCTCTGTCTTGGTAAAAGGATGAGACAATTGTTTAGCAATACATAATATAGAGGGTGACAGGATTCTTCCTTGTTTGGGGTGGTGGGCCTTGCACCTCTGAGAACTCAGAGCAGGACTGCCTGGATAGAAAGAGCTGTCTTGATTCTGTCAGAGCAGATGCCTCAAGAAAGCTTGGTAGGGAGGCAGAAGTGGAAATCAATGCCAGACTTCTCTCCTGGTGGTTGTTAGATGGGTCTATTTACACCAGCTGTGACTTAAGCTCTTAAGAGTGCAGGAGAGGACCTCTGGAGACTCTCACTGCTCAGGAAAGGAAGGCTTCCTGGTGGATAGTGAAAATCATTTCAGAATTGACCACAGAATTCATTATCTGGTAAACAAAGAGGTGGTTCCGCCCTAGAAAATGTACCTGGATGTGTATGTATTGGCAAGCCAAAAAAAGATAGAAGGAGGTAGGTAGGTAGTTAGGTAGATAGAAAAAGATAGATAGATAGATAGATAGATAGATAGATAGATAGATAGATAGATAAAAAGATAGGAGGTATGTAAGAAAGCTGGAAGGTTGGTAGGTAGGTAGATATGTATATAGGTTGGTAAGTAGAAAAATATAAATGATAGATAGATTGCCAGATAAATAGATAGATAGATAGATAGATAGATAGATAGATAGATAGATAGATAGATAGATAGGTGGATAGCTACCCAGTTGCTATAATGCTGTGGTATTGAACACTTGGAGAGAAAGTTTTAAGACACCTTGAGTATTTCCAATGTGCACCCTCAGAAGACCTTGGTGTGAATATGTCTAGGAGGAGTTGGTGAGGAATTGTGCTACAGGGATCCTGGTGAGACAAGTGAGACATGCTCATTGTGCTTTGTCCCTAGTTGCCTGTCATCTTGAGTCCACTTGAATCTATTCAGAAAGCTCTGAGTTGCATGTGTGCCTGGTCCCTGCACAGGTAGGTATGTGGTTGTGTGTTAGGATATAGAAAGAAGGATCCATGGTGAGAGTGACTTGGGGACTTTAGAGGCAGGAAGATGATCAAAGTGTCCACAGAGTGTTCCATGGCAGTTGGTGAATGGCTGGGGTGTGATGGAGGTGGGGTGGAGGTTTTCAGAGAGGAGAGAGATTCTGAGGGAGCTTGAATTAGCTCATAATGGTTGCCAGGTATCCTGGTCAGTTGCCTGGAGATGCTTATTTTGTAGTTGCTTAGCATTGGGGGGCCTGAGTCCAGAGCAGAGTTTTCAAATGGGAATGTCGAGATGAAATATTCCCTCCTTGTTTAGATATGTCCTTGTCCTCAGCTCATCATGCTAGCTGGAATGCAGGTGAGATTTTGGAAGTGGGCAGCAAGACCATCTGGGCCTTTGTGCACAACAGATGATTGGATGTCTTTGTGAGGTAGCATCTACCAGAATTCATTGATGGATACCTGAGATACCAACCTGTGTGACTGGGTAAGTAGACCAAGGTTTTTGTGGGGGCCCTTCTTTTCATCTCCCACCACACTATGGGCTCAATCAAGGGAAACTGAAGGCATCGTGGATGCACAGAGCAGCTCACAGAGTGCCATGTGTCCAGTGCTGTGCCTCCTGCTGCTATGTGGGATGCCAGTGTTGAGACTAATGCCAATGGAGAACATTGGTTCCACAAGTCCCCCTGTGGCCTCTGTTCAACTTCCCTTGTCTCTTGAGCTCTCTGATTCCATCAGTCCTGTTCTTTTTTATCTAAGTTGGTACTATCCAAAATGGCTACCTATTTACAAGGTCTATGACAACTTTCTACGACAACAGGTCTATGGTAACTTTCCACCAAAGTTGCTTGTTTACAATAGCTAATAACCATCTGTTTCTGTGCTTTTCCACAGAGACCCAAGACCATGTATGTCAAGCCTATTGCTGATTTTAGTCCTATGATTGATTTTAGGTTTACAGTGAATATGCGGGGCTGCCCCTGACATTTCCTTCATTCTTTAAGTATAGAAGGGCATTGGCAATGCTAATATTGTGAAGGCCTTAAAGAAAATTTAGTTAATAGACTTGTTTGTGAGCCATGGGCAGAAGAGATCGTTTTTTGGATCTTCATTTGCTAGTTGACCTGAAGTCTTCTAGTGTAGAAGATGGAGGTTTAAAACACCCCTTTGACACAGTGCTAGTATTGAGAGCCTTTTCAATAGACTTTGATTCCCAAGTTCCCCTTTTGCAGAAATTGAAGGTCTAAAATCCATTTTGTTTGTGGAGGTAGACAATAGAGCCACAATCCTATTGGGAAGACAGGGAATGTTAGATGCTCTTTTATGTTGAATAAGTGGTATAAGGCTCCCTTGATCTGACAGCCCTTTAAGGAAAAAAGACTCAAAGCAACTTGGAAGGACTAGGAATATATAAAGACCACGTAAGGTGTAATAAGTGCTCAAGGCCTCACTTGGCAAATGAGGTCTAGGGAAATGCTAGTCCTAGGAGAGTTCTGCAATTCTGTTCAATGTAGTGAGAAGTAGTAAGTTAACACTCAGAAAAGTGAACCCCATGTAAGAAAGGAAAACTCTGATGCCCTATTGACAGAATCTCCTTCAGGCAGTGTGAAGGTGCCATATAAAATTCTGTCAAATGTAAAGGTCCTAGGTATTTTATACAGTGGAGAAACTTTACCGCAGTTATCCTAAGTTTCCAGTTATTATTCAGAGTTTTTTATCTTTTTAGTTTGTGTTCATTCTTAGAGAAAGCAGGCACCAACTTATTTCTCTTCCCCAATGTTTTTGTTTTAGGCTTGAGTCCAATTACCCATAATGGTGTGGTTTCATCTACACACAGATCTGAGTAGCTGAACCCAAAACTGAAGAGTTAGTCTTGTTTGGCATAGCTATCCAACCTGTGCATAAATAATGCAATTGCTGCCTGGATTCTCAAAGTTTCTACTAATAATATGCACATCCTAAGTTGTAAGGAACTGTAGACAGGGAGGACAATAAGGATATGGGTGGAAGTTATTATTAAATTTATTATCATTAAATAAAGAAAAATCAGTATAGAAGACACAATTCTATTTCTATGAAGCATTAATACCATAAAGAAAAGGAAAATGATGAGAACAATTGGTTATGTAAAAGCTTTCTGATGTGACAGCAACATGAATTGACAAGCAATTTCTTTAGTTCTGCACATGATGTGAAAACAACAGCGAACTATTGTAGTTGAAGTCTACAAAGTGATTTGCCATTCAACTAAAAAATTAAATATCTTTACTTTTCTGGCCTCCCTGAGTGATTCTTCCTGGTTTAAATTTAAGGTCCAAGTTGTTTCTCAAACAATTTATGTTCATAATTAGTCATTATATTCATATGACGATGTCATTGGTAATAGGAATCTACTTAGCTTGTACTATGTGTGAACATTTTTCTGCATTTCGATATAGAGACCAAGGTACATAGATTCAAAATTTTCTTAGGGTGATATCATGAAACTTTGGGAAAATTAGAGTAGGAACAGGCAAGATGGGTAATGGTCATCAGCTATTGGATTAGGGTACCTGGAATGCCTCATTAGCATGGGGAAGCATTTCAGGAATCTCAGTTGTTGAGTAAAAAGTGTTTATATGAAAAAATAAAATCGATACCATAATCGAATTGAGAGTATGTGATGTCCATCTGGTCGAGAGAAAAGTGGATGTTTTCCCCAAACAAGCTCAGTGTAGAAGAAATCGTGCTATTGTAAGGAATCTCCCATATTGCATTGATAATAGAAGATATCCAATCACAGTGGGCTTCAATGTAATTTAGAAGTGTTTCTCAAATGTATATGTGTGTATACACACACACACACAAACACACACACACACACACACACACACACACACACACACACACACACACACATATATATATATATATATATATATATATATATATATATATATACATATATACAATAAACTTTAATGATTTCTTGAAAATAGAGAAATTGCCCCTTCTGTGGTAATTATTCTTTCTGTGCAGCTTTATATTCTGGGGATTTGGTTTAAGTCTAGCTACTAGTAGATACTGGCATTTGTGGGAAATTAACCACAAGGCTCTACGTATGATTACATTGGACTGTGGGAATCTTACTATTATCAAGAAATTAACATATCAGGTAGAATAATCAGAATGACAGTACACAGCACTATGAACTCCAACTGGACTATTTCAATTGAAATTGAGTATGCTTGGGATCTTATGATATTAGCTAATTTCCTGAGACTTATGTTTAACCAACCAGAACTAAGATAGATTGATGATTTTGCAACATGTCATGTGACTTTACTCAAGAAGTTGTATAAGGTTCCACAATTTGCTTCCTCTCTTGATTTCTGTGAACTTTGATTAAAAACAGAAATGCTCCTTGGTCTGAGGTAAAATATCCCAGAGGCTGCTGAGAAAAAAGAATTCTTGTGGGAGTCTACTGAGTCAAACTGGTAACTTTTAAGGCCTCAATCATGAGAAGAAAAAAATACCAAAATTTTGGAAAAGAGAAATGCCCTCAATCCTGTTGGAGAGTAGGGAAGTATCCCTTTTTACCTTCTGTAGAGGAGGTTGGTCCAGGCACTCCAGGCTCCACATCTTCAGAGAACTCTAGAAAATTTTTATTTTTAACAAAATCAGACTTGACAGTGTTCTGAGGTTTCTTCTGACTAGTTGGGTCTAAGTCCATGGATCTGTTCCCTATTTAAACTTAAAATAAGCTGCACAGGTATGGGTGTGGAGGAATGTTACCTTTCTGGTGATCAGATTAAAGATAGATGTGCTTGGATCTAGTTTGAGTTTATCATTCAGTGGTCATTGGACTCGAATCCAGAGTTCTGTGAGGTTTTTATGGGTAATCAAAGGTGTATTTCCTGACCAATAAAGTCTAAGGGAGAATCTCTGGTTTCTGTTAGTTGAATGGTAGACCTGAGTCTACCATGAAGAAAGAGAGAAACTTCTGTGTATTCTTGGTGAAAAAGATTCAGTCTGAAGCACATTATAGGCAAGCCTAAATGTTTGAGACACACTCTTCATTCCCAAAGACAGTTCTATAGCTTTCTTCATCAGAGTGGAATGTCTAAAACCACTCCAGAGAAGACAGTGGAAGAATAAAATGTTATTATTCTCAAGGTCATCTGACCTCTTTGGCATATACTTAATGTCAGGTGCTGCTGTGATTAGAGATAATAAAACTAAGGTCCTCTTCAGAAGATATTTCAAAATGGTATCAGTCCCCTTAATGACATGGGTTAGTTTACATCTGAGGTGGCATGACTTGAAGGAGTTATTAGCTGGAGGCATAAATTGTCCTTCTAGAAGGGTACATCTTGGGCCCCATTGTAACTTCATCAATTCTATTGCATGCTGATAGTAGGGGTTATATCTGTAACTTTCTTAAAATGTTGTCAAGGACTTAAATCCTCTGCTTATTATGTCATAGGTCTCAGGACCTTTTTTTGTCATTGAGAACCTATGTGACACCTTATTACTTAGGTGGTAACTCTGAGATCAATTTGAGCAATTAATGAATATCTGAGGTTACAGGGTCTCAAACGTATTGTATGGTAATGCTCCCCTGAACATTGGAAAGTCACTGTCACATTTGATGTTGAGGACGTACATCTGAAACCACCTTGTGTTATTGGTGAAAGTTGTCAGGCACATTGGTTCTAGATAATTAAGATTAAGGCCACTTAGGCTATATGGGAAGATCTGAGGATCCCTGGTTCAGAGCAGATAGATCAGCAGTTCTCTTTATTCATACAGAAATTTGGAAGGTCAGTAGTTCTTACACTGTAGGTCTGAAGCCTACCTGAGAAAGACTGGAGTGCATTTGCCTACAAGGTAAAGACAGAATATGCTCGAGGACCCCATGAGCCCTTGAGAATGATTTGAGTCCCACTTCAGAGACTGGGGAAAGTGTGAGCCTTTCTGGTTCTGTGTCAGAAACACAATTTCAATTACCAATGAACAGAATGAGAATGTTGGCATATCCCGAAACTATTAGGAATACCTATCTTTAGAGGCAAATGTCAGGGAAAGCAAAAATTTCAAAGACTCTTGTATCAGGGAAAATTCAAGAATCAAGTTGGCGGGTAGAGAAGGCTGAAACATTTCCTTATCCAGTCTTCATGGGAACCTAGAACATCCATGTCCTGCAGGCCAAGCAGCAGTGAAATCAATCTCCATCACACTAACGGGCAGTTCCCAGATACGTCTCCTGATAAATCAGCTGCCTATTTTTGAATATGGCATAGATTTCGTCTTTTTGCTGACCAACTTTAAAATATATATGCTGGGTTTATAACTTTGTAAACTACTCTAAGACATTAGATTTTCAGTCACCAGAGTCCTACTTTTTGGATAGAGGTCATAAGTTCAGGGGATCAGAGTAAGATGCACTCAGTTAAACTAAGATAGTGATAGTTGATTTTTCAGCAATTAGGTCAGATCAAATAGGCTTAGATCCACATTGGTCAGAAGAAGCACATGTTATTCTCCATGAGGAGCACATTGTAAAGCATGCCGTTTTGACTACAAATTGTGAGCTATTCTTAATCAGAAAAGGAATCCTTACAATGCTTTAGTCAGAGAAACCTACCTGATGCTTTACTGTGTATATGAGGCAGCTAAGAGTGGTAGTTGTAATTTTGACATATGGTTGACTAAAAGAAAAAATTTAAAACTCCTGTTGTTTTTATGGGGCACAGAGGGCAAAAACATCAGGGTGGCTTTTAGATTAAAAAAAAAAAAAACAGAATTGAAGATGCCATGGTAAAGAAAAGTAGGGACCAGGCAATCCTCTTGAGATGGGCTTTCTTAAAGCTTCCATTTGGCAGACTGGGATGCTCTGATGCCATGTTGGGAAGAAGAGGTAATTAGGAAGTTTCCTAGGGCAGAACCTGAATGTTTCATTCATTGTTGATTAGAAGACACATTTCTGAATTTTCTTTGTAATAAAAAGCAACTGTGAGGCACAGTGTCTTAGATGGAGCCTGTGACTGGCCATCTCTTTCACCCTGAAACATTCTGAGGCTGCCTGAAACAGGGGGAACATATCCAATATCCCTTTGGTTAGAACTGTAAAGTCTGATTTGACATTGTTCAGACTGAGTAGGACTGATTGTTCTTTTAGGAAAGAGGATAGAACTGCATCACCCCCTTTGCAGAGGAATCCTTTTGAGATTGTTTCAAACAAAATGTGTATATCTTTGTTCTCCTAGGGCAAAAGGGTCCCAATGTGGGTACCAAGGCTCATATTGGAATGCTGGGTCTCACTCTTGGTAGGAATGGTAAGGTACCAGGTTCTCTGTTTGACATACGTCATGTCTGAAATTTCCTTGACTAACAGGGAATATAGTTGCACTCCCTTTTGGAACTGTTGTAGTGATGAATCACCATAAGATATGAACCAAAGCTGTGGGCTCCAGTCTGGAACTAATGGAATGTTTTCCTTCCTCTTGGACAATAGGAACATGTTATGAGCTCTCCTTAGTAGAAACAGGGTGACTGATATCCTCTTGGGGTGATTAGGAGAGGTTGACACTCCCTTGGGGACTGTCTCTGTCTAGAGATGACTCAGTGTCTTTTTGGTCTTCAAGAGAAATTTTTAGGGCTCTCTGGGTATCAGAGGCATTCCTCTGTCTTCTCCTGGTAAATGTAGTGTATCTGGGAATCTCACAAGGAGAGGCGGAATACCTGAGGCTCTCTTTATGAGAGGGAGTGCTTTGTGTGCACTCTTTTGTAGAGATGGAGGATGCTATGCCGTCTTAAGGAATATTTTTCAGTTTCCTATCTCTTTTGGAAGATGAAGAATGTCTGAGCTCCTTTTGTGGCAAAGAGTATGGTTTGCAGGTCTTATGTTCCGAATTTAAATCTTGAGTGTTGCTTTGGCCAAAAGAGGACTCTTTTGATGTGCTTTTTGTATACTTGGACTGTCTGTGAATGCCTTGGGGAGATGTGGTACTTCTGAGTCCCTTCTCAGGAGATGGCCAAGACTCCCAGGCTCCTTTGGCAGAATCAGAAGTTGTGAGTTTTTTATTGGTCTCAGTTTTAAACTTTTAACCCCTTTTGTCAGATTTGTAAGCTCTTACAACTGTGATGGAAGAATGGCGGTTTCTAGGTCCCATCTTTTGGTGGCACAGATTTTAAAACTCTTTGATCTAAAGAGGCATATCTTGTTCTTGTTTCCCTAAATTTAGAATGTCTAGACCAACCTCCTAAAGAGGAAGTATGATTGAGAATATCTTTATTAGGGTAACTAGAACTTGAGTGTATTTTGGCATACTTGAAAGATGTGAGGAATCATTCAGCAGAAAAAATATGTTCTTTTCCCCTGAGACTCAGGCAGAGTCACACAGGAAAGAAGGATTTGAACCTGGAGAGTTGGGCGCAGTCTGCCCTCTGGCAATGAACAAGAAATATGTTTGAAGACATCAAGTTCTGAAAGAGAAGAACTGATAGACTCTTCAGGAAATGGGACAGATTTTAATATCCTTTGGGTAACACTGAAAACAATAGAGCCTTTCTTGAGAAAAGAGTCTCTTGCATTCTTGAGAAGGGATAGTAAAAAATCCATCATGTGCACATAGTGACAGTCCCAGAATGTCTGTTGAACAGGAAGTTTCCACAGTGACTTGGGTAGATATCATAGGTTCTAGAAGCCCCTGGGCTGGTTGAGAAACTTCTAGACATTTTTGTGGAGATGTTGGTGTTTCCAGGATTACTTGTTCAGATATTAAAGTTCCCAGAGCACCTTCGTTAGGTTTCAAAAAGCCCCAGAGAATGTGGCACAGATGGCTAAAATTCTACAGAACTTGTAACAAAATCTGAAGTCATAAAAGTGGATTGGGTAGATGGCAGAGGTCCTTCTGACTCTGGATTAAGTGATGAAGAAGATGAAAATCTGAAGGGATCTTGTTCAAGTGGCAAAGGTTCTATAATCTTTCAGGTGATAGGTAGTATTTCTGCAGTGTTTTGCATACATGTCAATGTTTCTAGTGTTCCCAGGCAAATTCAGAATCTCTAAGATCTTCTGGATCAGATGTTGACTTTCTTAAAGCCTCTTTTTCCACTCAGGGCCCTCGGGGCTCTTGAGATAACACAAACATTTATGGAGGCCCTTGGTCAGATGTCAATGTCCCTAGAACAAAATGGGCATACAGGAAAGGTTTCAATGTCAATAAGTCAGGGAGTGACACTCTCAAATCGAATTGGACATATGGAGAAGATCCTAGACTCACTATGGAATATGGTGATAATTTTTAATATCCTTGTGAGGCATTGGTTATTCCTGATTTTATGTGTACAGGTATAACATTCCAGATTCTCCTGTAAAGACAGGCAAGGACATCCAGGTCCTTCAACAGATATCATATGTTCAAGATTTACTTGAACACATAGAGACATTGTCAAAAGCCCTGAGGAAGATGATACAGATCCTTGTGTTTCTTGTCCAGATAAAGAAATTATCATAGGACATTTGGAAGAATGCATAGATCCTGAAGATTCTGAAGCAGATTGATGTATTTCTTGGACTCACTGAGTGAAATTCAAAGACTCTTTTGGTCTCCAGCATGAAGTTTAAGGTCCTAGAGTACCCTATATACATTTACAGAGAACAAAAGTCCATTCTACAGAAAGGGAAGAATCTGATAGCCTTAGGGAAGTACGAAAGGGAATAAGCTGAGCAGATATTAAAAGTTCTAGAAGTGAGCCACGAGATATTACATGTCCTGGGGTAGCTGATGAATTTTTTTGCACACCTGGTACAGATGGTGAATATACTAGAGGCCCCTGGGGAGATGGCAAAGGCTGTATAAACCCTTGTGCAGTTGCAGAAATCATCAGAGATCTTTGATCATATTTCAATGTTCTTGCCATCTTTTGATCAGGGTTGCTATGTCCCTGACATACTTGAGAAGATGGTGAGTCTGATACAGTGAACTGTGTAGAAGTGGACTGTATTCCTATATGTTGTATATGTGAAGAAGTACTTGAAAGCCTTTATGGAGATTTAGAATATTGGGCAGAGTTTTGTGTACATGTGGACTGACATACTGTCCTCTGTGAAGATAAACATGGACCCACAGCTTGATGAGCAGAACCTGAAGATGATTGAGTTCCCTGTACTGTGCAAGAAAGACCCAGAGGACTATAAGAAACTTCAGAACATTGTGATGTAATCATTATTGCCTGGGCTGAGATGGAAAGTTTCCAAAGCTGGTAGGATGAGTGCAAGGGTGCTCAATACCCTTCATTGAATCCAGATGTTTCTGCACCTCCTTGGGTAGAAGACGAATGTCTACCAGGTTCTAGAGGTTATGGGACAATGTTTCTAGAGTCTCTGGTGCAGGTTGAAAATATGCCACATTCTCCACTACAAAAGGCAAATGGCCTGAGGTATTCTGTGTTTCTTCAGGCAAAGATCCCTCTGTTGTCCTGGAAATTTTCTTGGGCTTTTGAGAAGATAGCATAGCTTGTAGATCACCTGGAGAAAGTCCAGGAGTCTGTGGGGAACATGGTGAGTATTGTACAATATGTTGAGTAGATGGGGAATATGTAAGAGAACTCTGAGAAAAGTTGCAGGTTTCAAAGACATTAGGATAGATGATACAGTGTTTATATGTTCTTGTTTGGATGTGGACACTTTCAGAGACCCTTGGGCAGATAGGGAAGTTCCCCGAACTATTTGTGCAGATGACAAAAATCTTACAGTTTTTTTTTCAGCAGATAAAGAATTCTCATAGGCACTTGGGCAGATGGAAAAGTTCCATGTTGCTGCTTGACACTTTAATTATATCCTAGAGTCCCTGAGCTAGGAAGCAAAGCTCCTTCAGGTCCCCAGGCAGCTATGGGGTTTCCCAAAGTGTTTTCTCCATAAAGGAAAGCTTTTGCAGTCTCCTGAGTAAATGGTGAAGGTAAGGATGTAATTTGTGCAGAGGTGTTTAGCTCAAGAGCTGCTTGTGAATATAGGGAATTCGACACAGCTCTTGTCAAAGATGCTGAAGGGGTTGGACTTGCTTGTGTTTGTGAGGAATGGACCAAAGGCTTTGGGGTATGTGACAAAGTTTCTGTAGTCCTTGAAACACATGGAGACATTCCCAAAGAACCTGAGACAGAAGAGAAATCATTATGAGTACAGTGGGCAGACTCGGATGTTCCAATAATCCTTTGGGAAGATGATGACTGCTGGAGAGATTCTTGACTATATGGTGACAGGCCAGGGTTGTCTGAGAAATATGGAAAGCTTGGTAGACAGCCAATGTGCTAGTTTACTTGACACTTGTAAAGAAAATTTCCCAGATTTTTGATCATTTAGCAAATGTTCTGTAGGCTCTGAGGGAGATGGCAAAGTGCCTGTTGTCACTTGAAGAGATGGTGAGGAATTCTGAGATTCTACCATGGTGCCCTAGCTTCTTTTGGAAAGATGTTGAATTCTCTGGAAACTCTGAGGTAGATGTCAAAGAAACCACAGTCCCTGGGACAGACATAAAATTTTCTAGAGCCACTTGCTTACTTCTCACATTTGTTAGAGTCCCTGGTGTTGTTTGGGGAGGTTTCTAAGCACATGGTACAGATGATGAAGTTTCCACACTCCCTTGGGAAGATAACAATTGTTTTTAGTTCCCATAGTAGAACAAGAAGATCCTTGTTTAGATGGCAAAATTTCTAGAGTCCAAGTTTCAGATTTGGGCCATCCCATAGCCCCTCTAGAAGACAGAAAATGTTTTTTCAGCCCCTTGATTAGTTGGCAATATTTGAGCCTTCCTATAGGCTTGTCTAGTAGATCTTAAGCTTCGTTCTTACATGGTGAAGACCCTCAAGTACCTTGAGTTTATATAGCCTGTCCCAAGTAGTCAATTTTGATTGCTGTTTTGTCTTTATTGTTGGTCAGATACCAAAGGCCCAAGTGACCCTTGTGTAGAAGGATTTTTAGATGCTATAGAAGTCACAGAAGCTTTCTCACACATTTGAGATAATGACACACACTCTAGACATTTTTTTATTTGTACAATATCTCTTAGACCCTTGGAAATATAGAAAATGTTGTGTACTTCTGAATTCTATTTTGAAGTGTTAGAAATCACTTTGAACATGGAAAACATATTCTGGAGCTTTTGGTAGAGATGAAAAAATTCACTGAAGCCCTGGAGCACATGGTGAAAATACTAAAGCATTTTTGGTAGACAGAGAAACCAGAGACTTTTGGGAAAATGTTGATTGTCCAGCATGCCCCTGGGTAGATTGGCAGCTTACCACACTTCCTTGGTCATTTGTGGAACATTCCAAGGATTTTGAAACAGATATAAATGATGTGGGACAGACCTGAGAAGTAGTTCTAGCTTTTGATGATTCTTTGGCAGCAGTAGACTATGCAAGCCCCCATTTTGCAGAATGCAGGAGGTTCAAACTATCTTCATCAGACGGGAAAATTTAAGCCTCCTTTCTCAGAAGAATCAATTTTAACTTGTTTTTTTTTTTTCTGGAAGCTGGTTGCCTGGGGACGACTTTGGTAGGAAGAGAATGCCTACAAGTTCTTCCCAGAGAAGGCATGTAAAAGAAAATCTTTTGGATAGATGCAGATAATTATAAAGCCCCATGTTCAGATATGGTAGATCCTAAGGCATTTTGTTGAGATGAAGAAATTCTTAATGTGTTTTGTGTACCTGTGCAAGAATTGACTGTAACTTCAGACTGAGGGGAAAATACTAGAGCTACCTGTGTAGATGAGGTCTCTCTTGGAGCATTATGGACACATGAGAGAGGTCTAATTGCCTCATGAGCAGACATGGAAGTTTCTAGACCTCCTTCTTGTGTACTTGTGGAAGTTGGAAGGGAACTTTTGTTAGCTGCAAAAGGGAATAACACCTTTTGTGTAGAATGTCATGTTTCATAGCCAACTTGATGGGCAAAACAGATTCCATGGATCCTTTGGAAGATAAGCCAAATCCATAGCCTTTTGAGTATTAGAAATATGTTCTGGAGACACTTGTGTGCATGAAGAAGAACCAACTGCCCTCTATGCAGATTGGAAAGAGTCTATACTATCTTGTGTAGATGGAGAAGATAGCTGATGCTCTTGAAGGAATAGGGAATTTCCCAGCCCCTTTCCAGAAGTTTGGGGAGATCCTATGGGTTCTTGTGCACATGCAGAATTTAATGTATCTCCTTCTTTAGATCTACAAGACGCTACAGAATCTTGTGTATGAATATGATGTCCCATAGGCCCTTGTTCACATGGAAATGGATTCATAGCCTTTTCTACAGATGAAATATGTCTTAGAACATCTGTTGTAGATGTGCAACATCCAAGAGCCATTTCAAAAATAGGATAGTGTCTAGAAATTTTTGTATATGTATTCTGTCTAACAGACCCTTTCTGAGTTAGGGTAGTACTTGAAGAACTTGGTACAGGTTTGGGAAATCTTAACTTCTCTGATGTATTTGTAGAAAATTTAGGAGCCTCGCCCTTCAAAGCTGAATGCTTTAGAGTCTCCTGGGTAGGCAGGGAATGTTATATCTTCTGAGCACACTGTACAAGTATGGAGCTTGCATGGCTCACTGGCATGGTTTTGGAACAACGTTGGCTCTATTGGTCCTGATGACAATCAGGAGGGCCCTTTTGGATGGTAGGGGACATTTGAATAATTCTCTGTCAGATATTAATATTTTGAAGACTGGTTGTTTAGAAGGAGGATCTTTCAGTGTTGTTTTGCTAGAATGGAAATTTTCAGGGTCAATTTTCATAGAAGGAAAATAAATTATTTTTTTTCTGTGGGAGAGCAGATTTGTCTTTGACCATCTTCTCTAGAGGGGGTCAATACTAGTGACCCCTGACATATTGGGAATGGCCCGGAACCCCTGGTGAAAATGGTGAATGTACTAGATTAGTTTGTGTGTGTGCAGAAGGCAGAATAATAATTTGGGTGGACTCAGGGGTTTCTCCCACATCTTGTGTATGTGCTGAACATTCAAGAACCTCATCTGGAAATGGAAAGCATCCTTGAGCTCCTGATGTACTTGTAGAAAATTTTGTTCTTTCTTGGGGATGTGTCAGTATTGTGAGGCTCCCTTGTGGAACTACGATTGCATTTAATCCTCTTTGGACTGTAAGAGATGATCTAAGCCCATTTTTTAATGATGAAGGACTTTGATATTCTTCCTGATCTAATGGGCGAGGTCTGAAATCACCTTGGTCAGCAAGCTCAGGTCTCAAGCTCACTTTACTGAAAGCAGATTACATAGGGAACTTTGTGGGAATTGGAAATACCTTTGGTTGTCTTTGTGAGAAGACTTATTTATCTGCCATGGTTTGGCAGCTGTCAAATGTGTTAAACTCTCTTGGGACCAGTGGTCCGACTTAATCTATTTGAGAATTGTTAAAGGAGCATCATAATTGGAAAGTGAAAGGTGTGCTGAGAAGACTGTGCTCTCACATCCTGCTTGCACCAGGAGAGCACCCTCTAATGGGAGGCCATCTGTGTTGTAGGAATGTCTGTTGGAGCCTTGTTAACTGAATAAGAAAGGCTGATTTAGAACCTTGCACCTCAGAAACTTTGGGGGCTAAACAATCACTTGGACATTGTGCTATAGAAGAACAAGTGATAAAATTTGAATACAGTGTATGGAATACATGGAATCATATTACAGATATTATTCTGTATTTTAAACATGACTTATCCTAGATAAATTTATGACAATTGTGAGCCATCCTGGATGCTGAAAGGCATCTTTAAATGACTAAAAATACCCACTACAATATAATTATTGTACAATTAATATTTTAAGTATTGTTTGGAGAATAAGAAAAAACAATAGTCTCCATATGGTACAGTTGCCAGTTGCATTCCAAATACTCTCATCTCTGTGTGACTAAGTGCATTGATTGAGAACACAGATGCTGTTGTACTTGTGAATATACCACATATGGACTTAAACAATTTCATTTCCTCTCATAGTTTACATGTTGCGTCTCTATATCATTTATATATTTGGGTTGCTTTTGAAAGATCATATAATTCTCCTGAAGGCACAATAGGCTAATGGCTCATATCAGTGGCTCCGCATGGGCCATTCACTTTCATTCCAATGGCACAGCTGGAACATAGTTGCACAGAATGATTTTTGAAACCCTTAGTCAAGTTGATTCTTTCAAATGTCAGGCTGTAGAGCTGTTAATACACTGAGAAAGTGTAAGATTGAGGATATATATGAAGATACCATTTTACTAACCGAAATTTGATTTGGTTGTTACACATCCTGCCAGTGTTTTGTGCAGTTTTTTGATCTTGCTGGTTGAACGGCATTTGTTTGCTTGTTTGTTTGTTTGTGTACTTTATTGTATTTTGGGAATGATTTCTGTTTCCATTTGGCTACACAGCCAATAAGCATGGCATTATTCAGACGCACAGGGGCACTTTACTTTCATCTAATTATTTCCCTGTAACATTACCTTAGTGCTTTGCTGCATTGTTTCTTTTTGGAATTTCAAAATTCTTAATTACCCACTTTCTTTTTTGGACCCAAATATATTCCAATAATTCTAATTTTAGAGGCATCTGCTCCCAGGTAATCCTTTCTTTTCCTACAACGTTGGGTAAATTCTGTTCTTGACTAATTCTGTATTCACAGTGGTTATCCCTGTACTAGTACAAGTCATAACTTCTATCTCGCTTAAATAAACTTCCTGTTGCTATTTAAAGGCTCCCAGAGACAGTGTATTCTTGTTTTCAGAACTGTCTGACAAGAAAAATGCCAGGAAGGCACCTGGGTGATCATTTAGACAGGTCCAGTATTGGAAAGAAAAGAAATCCAGGGGCTTATTGAATATCCAAACCAGACTTTGTTTAACTGACTTCCAGTCTCAGGCTTCTCCCATCCTAAATTAATAAAGTTACAAATGTGGTTGTTGACAAGGCTTGGTCTTCTCTGTCTTTCCAGTGCATCCAGTTGTTTATTCATATAAAGGAATGAACTTGGTAATCATCAAGAAAACAGTGAAAAATTCTTTTAAAAACATGCAATAAAATCAAAAAAGAATATGTATGTGAATATGTATATGAATAAAAGCATATGCATGAAAGTGCTGTAGTGAATCTGATTTCTTTGTAGTCTGACAAAGAAAATGAATAACTTTGAAAAGCTCGACAAAAGAATATTAATCACTGAAGTAAATGCTACAATATATACTATTTAGTTGTTTTCATTTTTAAATTTACTATGCAAAAAAGTTATTTAATCTGAACAATTTTATAATGTTGGTATTAATGATTTTATTTAGGAAATATTCACAAGTGTGGAAAGTAATTCACAGAAATCTTAGCCAATCATAAATCAAGTAATGTCATACATGTACATATAACTCCTACTCAGTTTACCTTGATAGATTATGTGAGGTAAACGTAGTCACTATAACTGAAATTGATAAACTCATTTAGTGTTGACATTAGAATTGCCAAGTTAATTCTCAAAAGGTATATATTATCTGAATTGATACTAATAATTTTCTGTCCATTAACACTGCAGCAAGTTCTTCATGCCTAGAAGGATTATTTTTGGTTTGTAAAATCAGTCTCTTCAAAGACTGTAAAAGACCAACTGGAAATTCAGATAAGCCAACCAAAATTATGATACTTACTAGCATGAGGATAAGGACTGTGAATACATAAATAGTCAAGAACAGAATTTACCACAGTTTGAAGAAAAATAATGGATTTCCTGGAAGCAGATAGATTCCTTTAAATGAAAATTATTTGCATATATTGGTATTAAAAAAGAAAGTGAATGATTAACATTTGGAAAATACAAGGAGAAAGAATGTTGCACAGCACTAAAGGAATTGCACAGTATTTTAATTAGATAATAGAAAAGTGCTTATGTTCTTCTAAACTACACACGGCTTATTGGCTGTGTAGCCAGAGGGAAACAGAAATTATTCACAAAATAAATCAAATAAAGCAGAAAAACAAACAAAGCCCTTTCAACCAACAAGATCAAAATTCTGCTTAAATATACTGACAAGGTGTGTGAATACCAAATCAAGTTTCTCTTTCAGTAAAACGGTATCTTCATACAGATCTTCAAACTTACACATGCTCACTGTACCAATTGCTCTACAAACATGACCTTTCAAAGAATCACCTTGACTAAGGGTTTCAAAAATTATTCTGTGCAACTATGCTCCAGCTGTGTCATTGGAATGAAAGCAAATGGCCCAAGTAGAGCCACCAAGATGAGCCAGTAGCCTATTGTACCTTCAGGAGAATTATGTGCTCTTCCAAACACAATCCAAATACATAAATGTTATAAGAACTCAACAAGTACACTGTGACAGGCAAAGCAATTACTTAAGGTGCTACATTCAAGAGTCTGATTGCATCTGATTTCTGAATCTATACACTTAGTATAACACAGATAAAAGTATCAACTTGCATCTATACTCCAAGTAAACTAATATTTTGTCTATATTTTCCAAACAATACCTATAATAGTATATAATTTGCACAATAACAATATTGCAATATGTATTATTTAGTCATTTAGTAATGTCTTTCAGCATCCAGAAAGACTAAGATTTGTCATAAATTTTTCTAGGATATGTCATCTTTACAATACAGAATAATATCTGTAATATCATTCCATACATTTTACGTTCTATTCAAATTCTATCACTTCTTCTTTCCATAGCACAATACCAAAGTGATTGTCTACTCCACACAGTCTCTGAGGAGCAGGGTTCTGGATCAGCATTTTCCATTCAGTTACGAGGCTCCAATAGACATCTCTGCAACACTGATGGCCTCCAGTTAGAGGGTAATATACTGGAGCAAGAGGGACTTGAGTGCACAGTCTTTTCAGCATCCTTTGCCCTTTCCAATCATGATGCTTCTTTAACAATTCTTTGTCATGGCCATTGACTGTGGCACCAGTCCAGGTAGCACTCTGGATTCTAAGGAAGAGGGTCCTCAGTGTTCCTCCACAATCAGAATGCTTGGATGATTGCCCTGCTACTGCAAGCACAGCTGCCAGGTGAGACACCTTGAGACAGGCCCATGTAAGTCCAAGCAGACACTCTGGAGCTTTACTTGATTCTATAGAACAATGGTCATTCTAGTTCTCTGCCCTTTGCCTCCCAGACATGTCCACAGTTGTCATGAGAGAAATCTTCTCTCAAATGGTCCTGCTTAGCTGCTTTTATCTGTAATTTACCATTGGCAAGTACATTCACTGACTCTTCAAGCAATGGTACCTTATTTTCCATTTCTGCTGTCAATTTTGTTAATGACCGAAAATGACCGACATGTGAAAAAAGGCCAGCGAGCCTGAACAAGGACTTTAACCTCTGACCATAGACCTCCGGTTTCTCAGCCTCCATGGCCTGAGACTCCTTACATTATCTGCCATCAAATTTATTCACATTCTACTCCAAGGGGGCAAGCAGTTACTGACTTGCCAGACTACATGTCCTGGAGGGCCCCTTCAGTGTCCCGCAATGGGGGAAGCATTTGACTAGCAAAGACATGAGGGACTTTGCACCTCATGGTCTCATTAGACAGACTTGTCACAAGTTCAGGTGTCCAAAGCCCTACAAAGATCAGAGATTCAAAAAACTGGATGCTAAGTTACAGAAGAGCTACAAAGGAACTCTGGCAAATAGTGTAGCAGTTTTTCATGATCTAAAACAGCACCTTCTATTGGATTCACTGGGCAGGCCCTTTATAATTTACAGTTGGTACTGAGCATCCAATTGTAGCTTAGAGCTCGTGGCAGTGGACAACCCATGATTAGTCTACATTAGGGCCCAAGAAGACACAAGAAGGACCCTCTGTCCAACACTGCCTAGATGGTCAGGATCTAAACTTTTATTGGCACAAAATGCTAAGTTAGAACCAAAGGGGACTTTGGCAACAAAAGTCATTGAAATAATTCTTGATATTTGCTATACCAAATATCAAGATCACTGTATTACCTAAGCATCAGCGACATTTCTATAGGAGCTGATGGTAGCATATACAGAGATCCACAGCCAAGCATTTAGTAGAGATCAGGAAATTGAGTAGAAGATGAGGAGGAAGGGTTGTAGGAACCAGAGGGTCAAGGACACCAGAAGAGGACAGCCCACAGAATTATCTAAGCAAGGTTCATAAGGGTTCAAGACAGAACCACAGATCTCCTGTGGGTCTTCAGTAGGCCCTCTGCATACATGCTGTGGTTGCTTAACTTGTTATTCTTGGACTCCTCACAGTGGGAGTGGGGATGTCTCTGACTGTTTTGTCTGTTTATGGGACAGTTTTGTTCCTAATGGATTGCCTCATCCAGCCTTGATATGATAGTTTATGTTTTCTCTTGCTCTATTTTTTTGGCATGTTAAGTTGATATACCAAGGAATACTTCTCTTTTGGAAAGGAAACAAAGGAGCAGTGGATGAGAGGAAGAAGGAAGGTGAAGGAATGACTAAGAATAGTGAGTTGGGAAGGCTGCAGATGGCATGCATTACATGACAGAAAATAAAAAAAATCAATGTAGCTTTAGAGGTTACACACATGTACAAGGTTTAATGTGACCAATGTCTTTGACCAAAAGGAACATACATTTCTTTTCTGCCAAACGTGAAATTTTATATACTCTTTTGAATAATATTACCTCATACCTTTCAGATTTATTTCATGCATGGTAAACACAATTCCTTATACACTGGGACAAATCAGACCTAAGCTACTCTAAGTAAGAGAGACTTCCACTTTTAACCCAGATGGCTAGAAAAATACCCTAATGATAGAAGGGACCTCATACCACACTGATTCTTGTTTCCAGGGCCCACAACTCATGTTATGTGTCTTTATGCTGATAATCAGTCATAGTGAAAAATCTACCCTTTGTAACAACCCCTACATAGCTGATGATAGATTTAAGATTACAGAAAGAATTCCTATGAGACTGGTATATGTACTTTAATATTGCTGCCAACCTGCAATGTAAATTCCAAACATATGTCTCTTCTAGACTTTGAGAATGAATAGAAGCCGAGTGGTATTGGAGATGTTCCTGGTCACAAGGAATTACTTAATATGTCTCCACTTAACAAATTAATCTGAAATGTTTTCATTTTGTTCAAGAGGGTTTGCTCCTGGCTGTTTGGCCTTCTCTGTCTGACACTACCCCTCTAGTGCCTGGCACAAGAGACTTTCTCCTTCTCCTCAAAAAGGTTTCATTTCTCCCCTTTCTAAACAAACTGGATGGGTTCTTAAATTCTTCCTGACTTGAAATGCCCTTAGAAGATTCCATATTTCATCAAGGCTGTCCTCTCTGGTTAGAAGTCCATTAAATACTAGCTGGTCAAGAAAATCAAGTATAGTCTTGAGTCCAATTACCCATAATGGCATGGTTTCATTTACACAGAGATCTGAGTAGCTGAACCCAAAATGGAAGAGTTAGTCTTGTTTGACATAGCTATCCAACCTGTGCACAAATAATGCAATTGCTGCCTGGATTCTCAAAGTTTCTACTAATAATATGAACATCCTAAGCTGTAAGGAACTGTAGACAGGGAGGACAATAAGGATATGGGTGGAATTTATTATTAAATTTATTATCATTAAATAAAGATATATCAGTATAGAAGACACCATTCTGATTCTATGAAGCATTAATACCATAAAGAAAAGGAAAATGATGAGAACAATTGGTTATGTAAAAGCTTTCTGATGTGACAGCAACATGAATTGACAAGCAATTTCTTTAGTACTGCACATGATGTGAAAACAACAATGAACTATTGTAGTTGAAGTCTACAAAGTGATTTGCCATTCAACTAAAAAATTAAATATCTTTACTTTTCTGGCCTCCCTGATTGATTCTTCCTGGTTTAAGTTTAAGGTCCAGGATGTTTTTCACACAATTTATGTTCATAATTAGCCATTATATTCATATGACTATGGAATTGGTAATATGAATCTACTTAGTTTGGACTCTGTGTGAACAGTTTCCTTCTTTTGGATATAGAAACCAAGGTACATAGATTCAAAATTTACTTTTTGACTAGGGTGATATCATGAAACTTTGGGAAAAGTAGAATAAGGAACAGGCAAGATGGCTAATGTTCATCAGCTATTGGATTAGGGTACCTGGAATGCCTCATTAGCATGGGGAAACATTTCAGGAATCTCAGTTGCTGAGTGAAAAGTGTTTATAAGAAAAAATAAAATCGATACCATAATCGAATTGAGAGTATGTGATGTTCATCTGGTCGAGAGAAAAGTGGATGTTTTCCCCAAACAAGCTCAGTGAAGAAGAAATCCTGCTATTGTAAGAAGTCTCCCATATTGCATTGATAATAGAAGATATCCAATCACAGTGGGCTTCAATGTAATTTAGAAGTGTTTCTCAAATGTATATGTGTGTATACACACACACACATGTGCGCACACACATGTGCGTGCGCGCGCACACACACACACACACACACACACACACACACACACACACACACACACACATATATATATATATATATATATATATATATATATATATATATATACACATATATATAATGAACTTTAATGATTTATTGAAAATAGAGAAATGGCTCCTTCCCTGAGTGCTGAAGTATTTCCCAGCCATTGTGTGAGAACAAACGATGAGTGACTAGACCTGCTGAAAAGCATAATATTTTGAATAACATTTATTTAATTCCTGCCCATCTTTAAAAATTTATATTATGAGACCTTGACGTTGTTTCAGGATAAACACAAGTTTACAAAGTGGAAGATTCTGTGTGGTTTTATTTGTCTATCCATTTTTCTCAGAATCCTCTTACTGTAGCATAGCTCCCAATTGCATGAGTAAAAATTGTAATAAGCTCAATAATTTTAATTAGAAAAGTTTCCTTTTGTGAGAGCATACATATATGTGCATGCACAACCCAATCAGAAATGCCAAAGCTCAGAGGCTGTATTATCCACAAGGACTCCACATTTCTTTCCTGTGGTAGCTTCCCTATGGTTGCTTTTCTGTTTAGCACAAGGAAATTTATTAACTTCCCTTAACCTTGGAATTGGTTATATGAATCTATACAGATTAGACTCTGTGTAAACTTTTTGCATTTGTTTGTCAGAAGTACTTGCTTATATGATCTTGGCCTATAGATATCTGGGAGCTAAGACATGCAAAGACATAAGTGTGTTTGCAGAGTACAAGGGGCTATAATGACATTATACATCAGGCTCAGGATATTCAAATGAAAGCTTTATTTCAAATTAATAGATAATGTTAGTAGGTCTATGTGATTGTAGGAAGTATCTTGCAGAAATCTTAAGGCAGGTGTTGCTAAGTCAGATCCCTCAGCTCAAGTCTTCTGATGGGGATGTTTCATGGCAGACACAGGCTTAACTCTGCTCTTTGGTCTAATTAAGCACATCTCATACAACAGCATAATTACACACACACACACACACACACACACACACACACACACACACACACATATATATATCTCCATAGAATCTGAACAAAAATTTGTAATCAGACTTGGGCACCACAATACATGGTCATATATTATCACAAAAGCTGATCCCATGGCCTTGTCACCAAGGAACAATTAATAATCAATGCTCATAAACAATCAATACCAATAGTGATCAATAAACAATGATGATCAATAATTGGTGATGATGATGATGGTGACAGGGATAGTAAACACTGCTTACTTCTTTCATCCTCCCTTTTAGTTTTGTTGAGAGAAACTCTTGCTACATAGCACTATAACCTGCTATGTAGAGCAGGCTTGTGTTAGACTCCTAGACAGCCACCGGCCTCTGCTATCTCTGTATTGGATCTAAAGGTATGTGCTGCCACACACAAATGATTTTGCATAATTTTTATCAAAACTTCTGTGTAACTTCACATAGTGGTGTTAACACTTTTAGGATTTATTTTAGATTATATGTGACTCACAGGAGAGAACATCTCCTGATTTATTTTGAGAAATTGTTAGTGCCATAATTTTGATGTTACTGGATTTTGTTTTGTTTTGTTTTGTTTTGTTTTGTTTTGTTTTGTTTTTTTTGACCAGGTTTCTCTGTGTAGCCCTGGCTATCCTGGTACTCATTCTGTAGACCAGGCTGGCCTTAAACTCAGAAATTCCCCTGCCTCTGCCTTCCAAATGCTGAGATTAAAGGCATGCACCATTAATTATTGATCATTATTGGATATTGATTAGTATAGATTATTAGCCATTGATTTTATTGAATAGATTATCATAATTATTGATCATTATTCCATCACCATCATTCTCCTGCCTCTGCCTACCTAGTGCTGGGATTAAAGGCATGTGTCACCACTGCCTGGCTGTGGTACTGGATTTGATTAATCGCATAAATATTCAAAGAGATTATCTGGAAGTAAGCATTCTCCCTCGCTTTTTCCTCATGATAGGGGTAAATGGAGAGTCCATGCACTAAGGGCACTACCTGGGATAGCTTGTCATCTCTCAAAAAATAATTACGGATATGCTCATAGGTGTGTCTCTAAGTTCATTTGAAATCAAGCTGAGTTGATAGTCAAGATGAACCATCCCACTAGCAAATCCTCCCCATTTGATGTCTTTCTACTATATCACTTTAATTAGTATTGATTATAGGTCATTGATTACTATTAGTGATTAGTATTGATTATTGATCATTAATAGTTGTCCCTCAGAATCCATCTAGGATTCTCCTACTGGCTTTAGAATTTGGGCTATCTGCTTGTCATTTAAATTCCTACAAAATGTTACCTATCTCTTTCAGTCTGCCCCCAAACCCTCTTTTTTCCTTTATATAGCTGTCTTAGACTTTTCCAAACACCTCTACTCATTTTTATTTTCTGAGCCAAGGTTTCTCTGTTTAGCCCTGACTGTCCTGCAATTCAATTTGTAAACCTGGCTGGCCTCGAACTCATAAATTCACCAGCCTCTACTTCCCATGTGCTTAGATTAAAGGCAGGTACCATCAATTACTGATCATTATTGGTTATTGATTAGTATTGATTATTGATTAGTATGGATTATTGATTAACATTGACTATTGATATTTTTCCATCACCATCATCCCCCTGCCTCTGGCTCCCAAATCCTGGGATAAAATGTGTGTCCACCACTATCCAGCCCAAATATTCCTTTTAAATTCAGGCCTGTGCCTGCAAGTTATTTTTCAGATTTGTTCTTTAAGTAAAGAAATTAAGTGTCTGGAGAGATGGATCAGCTGTTAAAAGTGCTTGCTACTCTAGCAGAGACCAAAGTACTGTTCCCAAACTCAACCTGTAACTCCAGATCCAGGAGATCCAAATGTCCTCTTCTTTTCAGGCATATGGGGGTGAGAGGTATTTAAAGAATTAAAACAACTGTTCTGAAAACAAAACATTTTTTCTGATACTATGCATAATTAATCTTAAGTCTTCAAAGGAATGTAGATGAAAAATTGGGTAATGACACTTTTTTTCTCTGCTTTTTGCCATGTAGAGGTAATCTCAATGGAATGCTTTATTCATCCTTACATGTACTCTGGAACCACATTGAGGAATTTCACAACCATTTTGACATATCCATGATGTCACACCTGTGATGTCAAAACTGTGATGTCACACCCATGATGTCACGCCCATGATGTAATACCTCAGTGATGAATGACAGCGGTCATTGCAGTCAAAAAAGAATAAATAATAATAATAATAATAATAATAATAATAATAATAATAATAATAAAGTGAACCCAGATACTTAGCTAATGAAGTACTGATCATGGATATTGTTGGAGGATGCTGAATCAGGATTCACATTTATTAATTTAGGCATTTATTTATTTATTATTTATGCATTATGGTCTGAAAGTATATAGTTGCCATTAACTAATTTATATATATATATAAATTATGTATATATACATAATTTATATACATATATATACATAATTTTTTATTATTGGATAATATATAAAAAATTGTAATAATATATTAATATTAAAATATATCAATATATAATAATATATAATATATATAATATCTCCTTATATATTGTTAGATATTTTATTCACATCATATTAATATATGAGAAATCATTGATCTGAGAATGTATAATGGCCATGAAAAAACTTTTATATATCCTTTTTTAGTATTGGATAATATTATGCATATATGTAATATAATAATATATTTAAAAATATATAATACATTAACATATAACATATTTATATATAACATATTAATATATAATAATAGTATTAAATATTATATAATGTGATATGATAAATGTAATATATTCTTATATATTAATTTGTGGATATTTTATTTACATTACACTTGCATTTTAATAACAGTCTACCTTCTAAAAATGAATAATAGCTATGAAGAAATAATGTATATCTTTTTTTTATTGTTGGATATTTTATTTATATTTCACGTATTGTGCATATATAATAATTAAAATGTAAAGGTGGAAATTTTTCACTATCGGAAGAGAAGCAGAACTTCCAGTGACTGGAACTCTTCTCTCTGTGTCCTGTTATTGATTGTATTGATCATTTTGATCATATTGATTATATTGATTTTACTTCATCTTTCACCATCCTGGGTCACATTAGAGTATTTTGTCCAAGAAACCTGATTTCCAAATGAGAGGAAGACAGGAAGTAAATTGAAGATAGAGAGGAGCTGGGGAAAATCTAGAAAGAGTGTGATATAATATATAATATATAACATTGTAATCTATACGTATTATAGTAGTAAGGAATCTATTTTCAAGAAATTTGAGTGAAAACTCTAATTAATATATATTATATATACTAATTATATGTATAATAAATCTTATGTATATATTTAGAATATATATTTATATATAAGTAATAAATATGTATATATTTGTATGTATATTTTATATACTTTATTGATAATGTATACAAAATACATTATACAGCGTAATGTATTTTATATATATATATATATATATATATAATTTTTTTAGGTTAGGGTTATTTTCCTAACCCAAATTGATATGCATGTATTTTGTTTCATCTATCTATCTATCTATCTATCTATCTATCTATCTATCTATCTATCTGAAAATATTTTATGAAAATATAATAAGTTTATATTTTAGGACTAATAAATCTATTATCAATAAATGTGAAATATGTCTTCTTCAGATCTTCTATCTGATGAAAAACAATGTGAAAAATTAAAAAGATGACCCTTTGTGATATTATGAGTGATGGCAGAAGTTAAAATTAAAAATGATTTAAAATGATTTAAAAATTATTAAGAAATAATTTAAAAATTTATTTAGAAGGTAATGTCCTAATTCAAAATTATATAAAATTATTTTAAATTACTTTTAAAAATTCATTTGGAAATAAATGTCATAAATTAAAATTAATTAAAACTATTTAAAATTATATAAAATTATTAAAAATTGTAGATAAATTTATTTAATTCCAATTTGAAAATTATCATTGTAAATGTTGATTATTTAAAATACTTTAAATTATTTACAAATTAATTAAAAATTCATTTTGAAATTGATTTTTTAAATAAAAATTATTTAGAATAGTTTAAAAATATTAATTTTAAATTATTTAATAATTTTTATAATTTTTGTTTAAATGATTTAAATCTTATACAAATAATACATTTATAAATTAATGAACTCAATGAAAATTATTTAAAATTATTGCAATACTATTTAATAATATTAAATTTATTTTAAAATATTTCAATCTCATACATAAAATACATTTTGAAATTAATGTCCTAAATGAAAATTACTCAAAAATAATGAGAAATATTTCATATTCTCATTTATAATTATTTAAAATTATTTAAAATTGTTTAAAATTAAAGTTATTTGATATTATTTAAGATTATTTGAAATTAATTAAATATTATTTAAAACCACTTTTAGAAATTAACATCCTAAACTGGAGTGAAATTGAAAGAATTAATGAATATTCTGATTATAAACTACTTTATATAATGTGAGTATTCCAACGATAGACTATTTTATATCACGGGTGTATTCCAATGTGTGCTTGGAAGAAATACTATTCATGGATGTCATGTTTTATTGATTAGATATCAAAACAATTGATAGAGGATGAGACTCACCTAAAACAAACAGACAAGCATATATGTTGTTTCACATATGTATATACATGAGAAATATTATTTCTTCAGAATATAATATATAATTTATAAAAGTATAATTATTATGTATTATATGAGGAAAAATTCTATTAACAAACAATGTGAAAAAATACAAAATTAAGATTTACATGGAAAAATGCATTAAAAAACTGAAGATGATTTAAGAAACATTACAGAAAATTTGAATATTTGCATAAATAAATTTTGATAAAAGTAAAGGTTCGTCTTAAAAATTAGTGATAAAAATTAAGGTACATATAAAAAGTTGTTAAAAACATAAAACATTTGTAGAAAATTTTGGTTTATATGAAGAGAGATATAGAAAAATGTATGTAAATATTGAAACTGTAAATGAATGTAACTATGAATGAAACTGTAAATGAAATGTAAATATTATATCCAATAAAAGAGGGAAAAAATAAAAGTGGTTATAACCAACATCCTTACTAAAATGTCAGTCCTCTTAAAAAAAAAAAAAACTATCTTGATCCTAAAATTTGTTTTAAGAATTGTATATTGCAGAATGATCAGCCTTCGTGTATCTACTCAACAAGCAAGCTGGGCAGACCTGCTCAAAACTCTGAGGTCCGGGAATTCCATCTGGAGGCAGTGAAGACACAGCATCAGAGGCTTGTCAGTTTGCCCTTCCCCCACTCCTCTTCTAATATCTCAATGCCCATCATCAGCTTGAAGAAGCTAATGAAGAGTCAGTGCCACTATTCCCTGGGCTTGGAGACTAAGGTGTAAATGTTGGGCTGGCTTTCTAGGGAAAAGTAGTGGCTTTGTGGGAATAGAGAGGATTAGCTAGGATTTATTGCATAGCCATAAGCTATTAGTAGAAATCTGTACAATTATTATCAAGATGAAGATATAAATTCTTAAATGGCACCAATTTACTTTGATTACAAATTTTAAGATTTTCAATGGTACCAGCTTCTTATTGATATAAAAGTGAGGTTAATATTGTTACTCTCATAGGAATTGTAGCAGTATAACACATTTAGGAATACAAGGCTTAGACCCAGTCCTTCTTTAACTTTTTAACTGATTTGAGATGGACAGCCTGTGAGTTAAGGGACTATAGCAAATTCATGGCTTGGAGTTTATTGTTAGGGTGTTTCCTATGTTTTATTTAGAGATAGCTGAGTGGAGTTAACAGACAACAGTGCAGATTACCTTACATGAATAGTTGGTTTTCAAAACATCAGAAATCCAGAGAATTGATGTGACAAACATTTCTGTATTAATATTCATTTTGATTAGAGACCTGTCTGCTCCTGACAGCTTCCAATATTGAATTCTAAGAAGAAATTGGTCATCTTTGGTGTTACTCCAGTTGCGGTAAGACAGCCACTAGACAAGAATTTCCTCTTCCCATCTACAGACAAATTACTGTCCAGAAAAGGACACACTTGCAGAATAGTCGATTGATTATATCTGCCTAGACAGAGTATTCAGTCCTTAAGAATCCTGCATCACTAAGATCTCTCAGATGATCCTGGGCCAGAAGACAGAAGAACAGATGCTCCAACGTTTTGAAGTAAAGGGAGTGTCCAGGTGTTCAGAGGTCTCTATAAATTGGCTAAGTTTCAGAAGCTATGCTTTGTGTTTCCCACAATTATAGTTAACTCAGTCATTCTGGGTTACAACTTATAGCCTCATATCCAATCCTGGCTATTTACCATAAGAGAAAAGATTTGAGTGGATGGTCGTCAGCTGATATTCATCCTAAAGCCAGGTTCAGAACTAAATGTTTTAGTTAGGAGAGATGACAGAAGTTCTGGTTAGTCAACAAAATGATGGACTGCGTATTAGGACTATCTTGTACCTCACTGCTACAAATCGGCATAATTATGCTCCAATTGTATTTTGAGAGAAAAGTTACCTTTTAACTGGAAGGGTGATATGTAAAAGGAGCTAAGGTGGAAGGAGTCCTGAGAGGAAGAGAAGGAGCAAGAAGAGGAGGAGAAGGAGCGCAGAAGCTAGGTGATGAAAGAGAGAAAGAGGGGGGAGACAGGGAGGCAGATGTTCATGTATCCCTACCAGTCAAAGATAGTTGACATATCTAGGTTGGGTAGTGGGTTACACCTCTGATTGAACAATAACAAACTTGGAAGCCTATGAGTAACATTTTTTAAAAAATATATAAATGCAAAATGGAAAAAGGGGGCATGGGATAGGGGTTTTCTAAGAAGGGGAATGGGAAAAGGGGATGGCATCTGAAGTGTAAATAAAATATCTAATAAAAAATAAAATAAAATAAAATGAAGAAAGAAAGTATGAAAATAGTGAATCTGTTTATAGAGAAATCTCTAAAAAATTCACAATTGATTGACATAGAAAATTCATTATAAAAGTGAAGACTGTTTAGGAAAAAATAGGGAAAAAGTCAATAGTAGCATGGAAAATTTTTAATAAAATTGAAGGCATTATATTTAAAATTAGTGATAACATTAATGTCAATAGAGAAAAAATTGTTGAAAAAATTTAGAACATTTGATGAAAACATTTGGTTAAAATGTATCATATAAATATCACTACACTATATTATATAATTATATTATTTATAACATGTTATATATAATATGATATAAAATAATTATATTAATATGTTGTATTATATTTATTAAGATATTAATTGTGAATATTATATTGTAAACTATATTATTATATTGATATATTTTATTAATTAATATATTACATATTTTAGTATATTGGTATTCTATATGATAATATTAATATACATTATAGTATATATTATAAATTATATATGTTATATCATATATACTGTAATATTAACAGTTACATCTTCATATCAATAATATATAATATTGGTGCCATGACTCATTAACTGCTCACCTGCTATAGACGTGTATATCTTGTCTTCCTATGTCAATTGTAGAAGACAACCACCTTCCCAGAATCACCACATGATGTCATAACTGTGTTGCCACACCCATGATGTCATATACCTGTAATTTCACCCTCATGATGTCATACCCATCATTTCATACCCATAATGTTATGCCCATGATGTCATACCCATGATGTCATAGCCATGATATCATACCCATGATTTTACAACAGTGATGTCATACCCATGTCAAACCTGTCATACCCGTGATGAAAAACTCATGATGTCATGTAGGAAGCTGCGGTTAGTGGTGATACATTCCGCCATTGCAAGATGGCGCTGACATCCTGTGTCTCCACAAGTAAACAACTGCGCAGGTGCAAAAGGCAAAATGCATGCCAAAATCACTGCCCATCCCGGGGCCTATTATGGGTAATGAGTGAACAGCCAATCAGAAGTGAACACATCACTCTAGGGTGTATATAAGCAGTGCCTTTTCGGGTTTTTCTGTCTTTCCGCTTCTGCTTATACAAGAAGTAAAGCCTCGCTGTAGTACCACCTGAACACTGCCTCACGTGTCTTTTTCATGGGCAAACAGGACATGGAGGGGCTCAGGAAAATCGTCATGCCCTTAAAGTTACACTTGCAATGTCACACTTGTGATTTCACACTCGAGATATCACACGTGAGATGTCACACTCATGACCTATGATTTCATACCCATGAAGTCATACCCATGTAATACTCATGGTATCATACACTTGATGACACATGCATGATGTCACACTGTGACACTCATGATGTCATATACACGATATCATACTCATAATGTAACACCCATGATGTTATGCACATGATGTAACACAGATTATGTCAGACTCATGATGTCATACCTCAGTGACTCACAAAACATTACCATGATCAAGAAAAATCATCACTGCAGTCAAAAAACAGAATAAAAATAAATAATAGTAGTAATCATAATGAATAAGGTCAACCTCAACCTATAGATAAAGAGTATTGATCATGGATATTGATCCTTGTTGGCGAAGTCTGAATCAATATTCAGAATTATTCATTTTTACATTTATTTATTTATCATTTCTCATGGTGTTGAGCACAGCTTGGTCTGTGAAGGTTAGGTTCAGTGTAGTGAGAAACCCTTAAGGTGGTATATGTGACCAGGCCATAGCACAGGTTGGCACAAGGTGTAGAAAAACTTAATGTGGACAACAGGGAAATTGTTCCTGATGGTACCTCTCTGTCTTGGTAAAAGTATGAGACAATTGTTTAGTAATAAATTATATAGAGGGTGACAGGATTCTTCCTTGTTTGGGGTGGTGGGCCTTGTACCTCTGAGAACTCAGAGCAGGACTGCCTGGATAGAAAGAGCTGTCTTGCTTGTATCAGAGCAGATACCTCCAGGAAGCTTGGGAGGGAGGCAGAAGTGTAAAGCAATGGCAGACTTCTCTCCTGATGGTTGTTAGATGGGTATACTTACACCAGCTGTGACTTAAGCTCTCGACAGTGCAGGAGAGGACCTCTGGAGACTCTCAGTGCTCAGGAAAGGAAGGCTTGCAGGTGGATAGTGAAAATCACTTCAGAAATGACCATGGTATTCATATCTAGTAAACAAAGTGGTGCTTCTGTCCTAGAAAATGTACCTGGACATGTATACATTGGCAGGCCAAAAAGAAATAGAAGGAGGTAGGTGGGTATTTAGGTAGGTAGAAAAAGATAGATAGATAGATAGATAGATAGATAGATAGATAGATAGATAGATACATAGATAGATAGATAGATAGATAGATAGATAGATAGATAGATATAGAGCTAGATAAATAGAAAGATAGGAGGTATGTAAGTAGATAGGAAGGTTGGTAGGTAGCTAGATATGTAATTAGGTAGGTAGGTTTTAGACAGATTGCCAGTTAGATAGATAGGTAGTTAGATAGATAGATAGATAGATAGATAGATAGATAGATAGATAGATAGATAGACAGACAGAGAGATAGATAGATCATGCTGTGTTAGTGATCTCTTGGAGAGAAAGTTTGAAGACACCTTCAGTATTTCCAATGTGCACTCTCAGAAGACCTTGATGTGAATAGGTCAAGGAGGAGTTGGTGAGGAATTGTGCTGCATGGATACTGGTGAGACAGGTAAGACATGATCATTGTGCTTTGTACATAGTTGCCTGTCATCTTGAGTCCACTTGAATCCGTTCAGAGAACTCTGAGTTGCATGTGTGCCTAGTCCCTACACAGGTAGGTACGCGGTTGTGTGCTAGGATATAGAAAGAAGGATCCATGGTGAGAGTGACTTGGTGACTTTAGAGGCAGGAAGAAGATCAAAGTGTCCACAGAGTGCTCCATGGCAGTTGGTGAGTGGCTGGCGTGTGATGGAGGGGGGTGGAGGGTTTGAGAGAAAAGAGAGATTCTGAGGGAGCTTGAATTAGCTCATAATGGTTGCCAGGTATCTTGGTCAGTTGACCTGAGATACTTATTTTGTAGGTGCTTAGAATTGGGGGCCCAAGGCCACAGTTTAGTTTTCAAGGGGGAATGTGGAGATGATATACTCACTTCCTGTTTAGATGTGTCCTTGTCCTCAGCTCATCATGCTAGCTGGAATGCATGTGAGATTTTGGAAGATGGCAGCAAGAACCTCTGGGCCTTTGTGGACAACAGATGATGGGATGACTTTGTGAGGCAGCATCTACCAGAACTCATTGATGGATACCTGAGATACAAACCTGTGTGACTAGGTAAGTAGACAAAGGATTTTGTGGGGGCCCTTCTTTTCATCTACCACCACACTCTGAGAGTGGCTCAATCCAGGGAAACTGGGATCAATCCAGGGAAACTGAAGGCCTCGTGTATGCACAGAGCAGCTCACAGAGTGCCATGTGTCCACTGCAGTTCCTCCAGATGCTATGTGTGATGCCAGTGTTGAGACTAATGCCAATGGAGATGGTTGGTTCCCAACTCATCCTTTGGTCTCTGTTCAACTTCCCCTGTCTCCTGAGCCCTCTGACTCCACCACACATGTTCCTTACCAGATGAGGATCATCCTATGAGGGCCATCTTTGCTTTGTGCCTTGACCTGGGAAGTGAGAGAGTGTGGCCAGAAATCATAGAGTCTGCATCCACAAGAAGAGAACTGGCTGTCAGCATTAGGAGATACCCATGTGGATGGAGTCAGGCAGGTAAGTTTCTTTTATGATTCAGGGCAGATACTTGGAGGAAGCTTAATAGGAATGGAGAAGCAGAAATCCATGTAAGGATTCTCTCCTGGTAGTTGTTTGTGGGGTCTTTTCCTACCAGCTATCACATAAGCTCTTGAAAGAAAAAAAGGAGAACACATTTTCCCCTGTGTGCTACATGGTGTTTGGTGAATGCCTGGGGTGTGGTGGCAGTGGTGTGGAGGGTTAGAGGAGAGAGATTGTGAGGGAGCTAAAATTAGCTCATAATGGTTGACTGGTTTCCTGGTCAGTTGCCTAAAGATTTTTACTTAGAAGGTGCTTAGAACTGGGGGCCTGAGGCCAGAGCTTGGCTTCCAAGTGGACAGGTTGGAATCTAATATTCATTTCTTCTTTTGACATGATCTTGTCCTCAGCTCAGCATGTTAGATAGCCTGCAGTTCAGAGTGTGAATCTGGGTGGACAGCCACTATGGGGCTCTGAAGTGGAGAGATGACTGGATGACTTTGAGGAGCAGTATCTACCAGAACTCAAATTGAGAGGTAGTTGAGATACCAACCTGTGTGCCAGGGTGTGTAGACAAAATTTTCCAGGGGGAGGGGAGGGGTTCTTTTTGGTTGGGACCTGAAGGCCTCAGGAACACATAGAGCAGCTACCCATTTCTCTGGCTCCAGTGCAGTGCCTCCTGCAGCTAAGTGGATAGCCTATGTTGGGACTAATGCCAATTGAGAAGGTTAGTCTCCCACCCCAAACCCCTGTGCCCTCTGTTAACATTTCCCTGTTCCCTGAGCCCTGATTCTACCACCTGGCTGCACTATGAGCTGAGGATCACCTGGGAGAGCTTTCTGTCTGGGTGCCATTACCTTGCATCTTGTTAGAGTGTAAAAATGGACAGAGCAGTCTGCCTCTTCAAAAAAGCGTACTGGCTTGAGCTTAGGGAACATTTGTGTTGGAAAAGTCAGGCAGTCTCAGGCTGGAGGCTGGATCAATCTCTGAGCCTGGCCCAGTCCCAGTGTTGTGGATGGGCACTTAGTGGGTGGGCACAGCTCCTGGTCCTCATTTCGACACCTTTGTTTCTGATGCTCGGATCTTAGGGTCCTGGTTAGAATGACGTTTAGGTAGGGCTCTCACAGGATCCTATGCAAGTACAAGCTCAAACTTCTTATTGCTGGACTCTCTCCTCATGTACCCTTCAGTGCGTGGCAGATATCCTGCAGTTAAGAAGCACCTGTGATGGGGGACTCTTCAATCTCCACCATGCACATCTTCCTCTTGCCCTGAAACTTATGGACCAAAATCCTCATATCCAAATCTTATAGTCAGGAGAATGCATGCACACACAAAGTGCAGGAGCATTCTCTCTTGCAAGATCACATATATGTGCCCGTGAACATAGTGGCAGACGTGCTTGTAGCCAGTCTATTCTGGCTGTACAGGCTGAACTAGGTCCTCTGGTCAACTTCTAGGTCCAGAGGAGACCTGTGGATGAGCAAGGTTCAGCTGACCAGAGAGGAGGGCATGCAAAATCAGGTTTGGGTGTCCTGACTAGAGAAGCACAACCCCCCAGGACTGCTCACCATGTAGCTCTGACTTATGCTCTCTACAGTACAATGGACCTCTGGAGACTGTCAGTGCTCAAAAAAAGAAGGCTTGCTGGTTGTTACTGAAAATCATTTCACAAATGACAATGGAACTTATCATCTGGTAAACAGAAAGGTAATTCTGCCCTAGAAAATGGAACTGGAAGTGTATGTATTGGTGACACAAAAGGAGATATTTTAGAGGTGTGTAAGTAGGTAGGTAGGTAAGTAGGTAGGAAGTCAGGTAGATATATAGATAAGTAGGTATAAAAAATAAATGATGAGTTAGAATAATGGAGAAATGACAGATATACAGATAAATAGATAGACAGACAGACAGACAGAGAGAGAGACAGACAGTCAGACAGACATTTACATATATAGCAAGCTAGTTGTTATCAGGCTGTGGGAGTGAGCAACTTGCAGAGAAAATTTGATGGCACCTTGAGAATTTTTATCGGGCAGCCACAGGGACCTTGGTGTGAATTGGTCTAGGAGGAATTGGTGAGTGGAGGGGATATGCTGCAGGGATCCTGGTGGGACATGAGATAAATGCTCATTGTGCTTTGTGTCTAGGTGCCTGTCACCTTGGTTCCACTTGAATCCTCTCAGAGAGCTCTGAGTTGCAAGCATGCCTAACTTTTGATCAGGTAGATAGTTGAGTATGTGCTAGGATACAGAAAGAAGTTTCATGGTTAGAGTGACTTGGGGACTTTAGAGGCAGGAAGAAGATCAAAGTGTCCACAGAGTGCTCCATGGCAGTTTGTAAATGGCTGGGGTGTGATGGAGGTGGGGTGGAGGTTTTGAAGAGGAGAGAGATTTCGAGGGAGCTTAAATTAGCTCATAATGGTTGCCAGGTATCCTCGTCAGTTGCCCTGAGATGCTTATTTTGTAGGTGCTTAGAATTGGGGGCCGGAGGCCAGAGCTTGGTTTTCAAAAAGGCATGTCGAGATGAAATATTCACTTCTTGTTTATATATGTCCTTGAACTCTGGTCATCATGTGAGCTGGAATGCAGGTGAGATTGTTGAAGTGTGCATCAAGACCCTCTGGGCATTTGTGGTCAACAGAAGAGTTTATGACTTTGTGATGCAGCATCTACCAGAACTCATTGACGGATACCTGAGATTCCAACCTATATGCCTGGATAAGTAGACCAAGGTTTTTGTGGGGGCCATTCTTTTCATCTCCCACCACACTCTTAGAGTGGCTCAATCCAGGGAAACTGGGGTCAATCCAGGGAAACTAAAGGCCTCATGGATGCACAGAGCAGCTCACAGAGTTCCAAGTGTCCAGTGATGTGCCTGCTGCTGCTATGTGGGATGCCAGTGTTGAGACTAATGACAATGGAGAAGGTTGGTTCCCAAACTCCCCCTGTGGTCACTGTTCAACTTCCCCTGTCTCCTGAGCTCTCTGACTCCACCACACAGATGCCTTACCAGATGAGGATCATTCTACCAGTGCCTTCAGGGTTTTGTGCCACGGCCTGGGAAGTGACAGATTGTGGCCAGAAGCCAAAGAGTCTGCATCCACAAGAAGAGAACTGGCTGTCAGCTTTAGGTAATACCCATGTGGATGAAATCAGGTAGGTAGGTGTCTTGTATGATTCACAGCAGATACCAGGAGGAAGCTTAATAGGAATGGAGAAGCAGAAATCCATGTAAGGCTTTTCTTCTGGTGGTTGTTAGTGGGGTCTATTTCTATCAGCTATCACTTAAGCTCTTGACAGAAAGGAAGGAGAACACATTTTCCCCTGTGTGCTACAGTGTGTTTGGTGAATGGCTGTGGTGTGGTGGCAGTGGTGTGGAGAGTTAGAGGAGAGAGATTGTGAGGGAGCTAAAATTAGCTCATAATTGTTGTCTGGTTTCCTGGTCAGTTGCCTAGAGATGCTTACTTAGTAGGTGCTTGGAACTGTGAGCCTCAGGCCAGAGCTTGGCTTCCAAGTGGGCAGGTTGGAATCTAATATTCATTTATTCTTTTGACATGTCCTTGTTCTCAGCTCAGCATGTTAGATAGCCTGCAGGTCAGATTTTGAATGTGGGCAATCAGCCACTATGGGGCTATGAAGTGGACAGATGACTGGATGACTTTGAGAAGAAGCATCTACCAGAACTCAAATTGAGAGGTAGTTGAGATACCAACCTTTGTGCCAGGGTGTGTAGAAAAAACTTTTCAGGGGGAGGGGAAGGCCTCTTTTTGGTTGGAAACTGAAGGCCTCAGGAACACATACATCAGTTACCCATTTCTCTGGCTCCAGTGCAGTGCCTCCTGCAGCTAACTGGATAGCCTATGTTGGGACTAATGCCAATTGAGAAGGTTAGTCTCCCACCCCAAACCCCTGTGCCCTCTGTTAACATTTCCCTGTTCCCTGAGCCCTGATTCTACCATCTGGCTGCACTATGAGCTGAGGATCATCCTGGGAGAGCTTTCTGTCTGGGTGCCATTACCTTGCATCTTGTTAGAGTGTAAAAATGGACAGAGGAGTCTGCCTCTTCAAAAAAGCATACTGGCTTGAGCTTAGGGAACATTTGTGTTGGAAAAGTCAGGCAGTCTCAGGCTGGAGGCTGGATCAATCTCTGGGCCTGGCCCAGTCCCAGTGTTCTGGCTGGGCACTGAGTGTGGGGGCCCAGCTACTGTTCCTCAAGTCCAGGCCTTTGTTTCTCATGCTCGGACCCTAGGGTCATGGTTAGAATGAGGTTTAGGTAGGGCTCTCACAGGATCCTTTGCAAGTACAAGCTGACACCTATTATTGCTTGACTCTCTCCTGCTGCACCCTTCAGTTCCTGGCAGATATCCTGCAGTTAAGAAGCACCTGTGTTGGGGGACTCTTCCTTCTCCACCATGCACAACCTCCTCTTCCCCTGAAACTTATGGACCAAAATGCTTATTTTTTAACCTTATTGTCAGGCAAATGCATGCACACACAAAAGTGCAGGAGCATTCTCTCTTGCAAGATCACATATATGTGCCCGTGAACATAGTGGCAGACGTGCTTGTAGCCAGTCTATTCTGGCTGTACAGGCTGAACTAGGTCCTCTGGTCAACTTCTAGGTCCAGAGGAGACCTGTGGATGAGCAAGGTTCAGCTGACCAGAGAGGAGGGCATGCAAAATCAGGTTTGGGTGTCCTGACTAGGGAAGCACAGCCTCCCAGGACTGCTCACCATGTAGATCTGACTTATGCTCTCTACAGTACAATGGACCTCTGGATACTGTCAGTGCTCAAAAAAAGAAGGCTTGCTGGTTGTTACTGAAAACCATTTCACAAAAGACAATGAAACTTATCATCTGGTAGACAGAAAGGTAATTCTGCCCTAGAAAATGGAACTGGAAGTATATGTATTGGTGACACAAAAGGAGATATTAGCAGGTGTGTAAGTACGTAGGTAGATAGGTAAATAGATAGGTAGGTAGGAAGTCAGGTAGATATATAGAAAAGTAGGAATAAAAAATAAATGATGAGTTAGAATAATGGAGAAATGACAGATATATACATAGACAGACAGACAGACAAACAAAGAGACAAACAGGCAGTCAGACACATTTACATATATAGCAAGCTAGTTCTTATCAAGCTGTGGGAGGGAGCAACTTGCAGAGAAAGTTTGATGGCACCTTGAGAATTTTTATCGGGCAGCCACAGGGACCTTAGTGTGAATTGGTCTAGGAGGAATTGGTGAGCGGAGGGGATATGCTACAAGGATCCTTGTTGGACATGAGATAAATGCTCATTGTGCTTTGTGTCTAGGTGCCTGTCACCTTGGGTCCACTTGAATCCCTACAGAGAGCTCTGAGTTGAATGTGTGCCTAAGTTTTATCAGGTAGATAGTTGAGTATGTGCTAGGATACAGAAAGAAGGATCCATGGTTAGAGTGACTTGGGGACTTTAGAAGCAGGAAGAAGATTAAAGTGTCCACAGAGTGTTCCATAGCAGTTAGTGAATGGCTCAGGTGTAATTGAAGTGGGGTGGAGGGTTTGAGAGAGAAGAGAGATTCTGATGGAGCTTGAATTAGCTCATAATTGTTGCCATGTATCCTTGTCAGTTGCCCTGAGATGCTTTTTTTTTTTTTGTAGGTGCTTAGAAGTGGGTGTCCGAGGCCAGAGATTGCTTTACAAGAGGGCATGTCGAGATGAAATATTTCCTTTTTGTTTAGATATGTGTTTGTCCTTAGCTCATCGTGGTAGCTGGAATGAAAGTGAGATATTGAAAGTGAGCAGCAAGACCATCTGGGTTTTTGTGCAAAACAGATGATTGGATGATTTGTGAGTCAGCATCTACCAGAACTCATTGTTGGATACCTGAGATACCTACCTGTGTGACTGGGTAAATAGAACAAGGTTTATGTGGGGGCCATTCTTTTCATCACCAACCACACTCTGGGCTCACTCCCTGGAAACTGATTACCACATTGATGCACAGAGCAGCAAAACCATTGTCATGTGTCCAGTGCAGTGCCTGATGCTGCTATGTGGGATGCCAGTGTTGAGACTAATGCCAATGGAGAAGGTTGGTTCCCAAACTGCCCCTGTGGTCTCTGTTCAA
Organism: Arvicanthis niloticus; assembly: GCF_011762505.2. Classification (NCBI taxonomy): domain Eukaryota; kingdom Metazoa; phylum Chordata; class Mammalia; order Rodentia; family Muridae; genus Arvicanthis; species Arvicanthis niloticus. The sequence continues at coordinate 4,582,567 of NW_023044978.1, read as the reverse complement.
CTTCCCCTGTCTCCTGAGCTCTCTGACTCCACCACACAAGTGCCTTACCAGATGAAGATCATCTTATGAGGGCCTTCATGGATTTGTGACTTTACCTGGGATGTGAGAGAGTGTGGCCAGAAACCATTGACTCTACATTCACAAGAAGAGAACTGGCTGTCGGCTTTAGGAAATACCCATGTGGATGGAGTCAGGCAGGTAGGTGTCTGGTATGATTCAGAGCAGATACCTGCAGAAAGCTTTATAGGAATGGAGAAGCAGAAATCCATGTAAGGCTTTTCTCCTGCTGGTTGTTAGTGGGGTCTTTTTCTACCAGCTATCACTTAAGCTCTTGACAGAAATGAAGGGGAACACATTTTCCCCTGAGTGGTAAATGGTGTTTGGTGAATGCCTGGGGTGTGCTGGCAGTGGTGTGGAGGGTTTAAGAGAGGAGAGAGATTGTGAGGGAGCTGGAATTAGCTCATAATGGTTGCCTGGTTTTCTGGTCAGTTTCATAGAGATGCTTCCTTAGTAGCTGCTTAGAACTGGGGGCCTGAGGCCAGAGCTTGGTTTCCAAGTGGGCAGGTTGAAATTTAATATTCATTTCTTTTTTTGATATGTTCTTGTCCCTAGATCAGCATGTTAGATAGCCTGCAGGTCAAATTGTGAATATGGGCGGCCAGCCACAATGGGGCTTTGAGGTGGACAGGTGACTGGATGACTTTGAGGAGCAGCATCTACCCAAAGTCAAATTGAGAGGTATTTGTGATACCAACCTGTGTGCCTGGGTGTGTAAACAAAATTTTTCTTGGGTTGGGCTGGGGCTTCTTTTCAGTAGGAAATTGCAGCACTCAGGAACACATAGAGCAGCTACTCATTTCTCTGGCTCCAGTGTAGTGCCTCCTGTATCTAAATGGATAGCCAATGTTGGGACTAATGCCAATTGAGAAGGTTAGTTTCCCACCCCAAACCCCTGTGTCCTCTGTTCACATTACCCTGTTCCCTGAGCCCTGATTCTAACATCTGGCTGCCCTATGAGCTGAGGACCATCCTGGGAGAGATTTCTGTCTGTGTGCCTTTCCCTGGCATCTTGTGAGAGTGTAACCATGGGCAGAGGAGTCTGCCTCTTCAAAATAGAGAACTGGCTTGAGCTTAGGGAAACTTTGTGGGGGAAATCCAGTCAGCCTCAGTCTAGATCCATCAGTCTGCCTGGCCCAGTCCCAGTGTTCTGGCTGGGCACTGAGTGGGAGGGCCCAGCTCCTGGTCCTCAAGTCCAGGCCTTTGATTCTGATGCTCAGCCCCTAGGGTCCAGGTTAGAATGAGGTTTATGTAGGGCTCTCACAGGATCCTTTGCAAGTACAGGGTGACACCTCTTGTGTCACCCTGTGGACTCTGTTCAACTTCCCTTGTGTCCTCAGCTCTCTGACTCCAACACTCTGGTTCTTTTTATCTAAGTTGGTACTATCCAAAATGGCTACCTATTTACAAGTTCTATGACAAAGACTTGGTAACTTTCTACCAAAGCTTCTTGTTTACAAGAGCTAATAACAATCTGTTTCTGTGCTTTTCCACAGAGTCCCAAGAACATGTATGTCAAGCCTATTGCTGATTTTAGGTGTATGGATGATTTTAAGTTTTCAGTGTATAAGCAGGGCTGCCCCTGACATCTCCTACCTTCTTAAGTATAGAAGGGCAGTGGCAATTCTAATCTTGTGAAGGATTTAAAGAAAATTTAGTTAATAGAGGTGTTTGCCAGGCATGGGGAGAAGAGATTGTCTGGAGGATCTTCATTTGTTAGGGGACCTGAAGTCCCCTAGAGTAGAGGATGGAGGTTTAATACACCCATTTGACACAGGGGCTACTTTGAGATCCTTTTCAATAGACTTTGATTTCCAAGTTCCCTTTTCACAGAAATTGAAGTTCTAAAATCCATTTTGTGGGTGGAGGTAGACAATAGAACCACAATCCTATTGGGAAGACAGGGAATGTTAGATGCACTTTTATGCTAAATTAGTGGTATAAGGCTCCCTTAATCTGACAGCCCTTTAAGGAGTACAGACTCAAAGCAACTTGGAAGGACTAGGAATATATAAAGACCACGTAAGGTGTAATAAGTGCTCAAGGCCTCACTTGGCAAATGAGGTCTAGGGAAATGCTAGTCCTAGGAGATTTCTGCAATTCTGTCCAATGTAGTGAGAAGTAGTAAGTTAACACTCAGAAAAGTGAACCCCATGTAAGAAAGAAAAACTCTGATGCCCTATTGACAGAATCTCTTTCAGGCAGTGTGAAGGTGCCATATACAATTCTGTCAAAGGTAAAGGTCCTGGGTATTTTATACAGTGGAGAAACTTTCTAGCAGTGATCCTAAGTTTCCAGTTCTTATTCAGAGTTTTGTATCTTTTTAGTTTGTGTTCATTCTTAGAGAAAGCAGGCACCAACTTATTTTTCTTCCCCAATGTTTTGGATGCCTGTTGCTGGCTAGGTTAATTCTACTTTGTTCAGCTACCTAGATTGAGACAGAAATGTCGACATTATTACATTCCTATGGACTTATGTGGCATCAGATGGCACAGGTTCTATGCTCTTATTCTAAACTTCGACTATGGGCCTCCAACCAGTGTGGACCAGGGTCCCTTGTTTAAAAAAAAAGAGTCACTTTTGGGTCTATGCCTGGTCATTTAGGTAGAAAAACTACTTTGTCCATATGTGGGAAGGTCATTGGTCCCACTTTTGAAAGAGATAATATGTTGGGAAGATAAGGAAGTGCAAAAAGGTCACATAACTGCTCAGGCAAAAGATTACATTGAGAATTGAAAGTAGGTACAGAAAATAACAAATCAGGTGCAAATGTCCTCACAGTCCAGAATACCCATGTGTTCTGAGACTCAGCGATGTGCTTCCCAGCAATCAGAAAATTTTTTTTCTTACAAATTAGTTTGTAATCTTTCTTTCTATGTTCTCCACAAGCTGTTTATCAGCAGCAGAGGCATGGGCAACAAAGACGGACCTGCTCCATTTCAAGTGGCAATCTGAAAGATAAAAGTTAGATCAGTGCTCAGATTGTTGCTCTCAGGTATAAAAACATCATTTTATGTCCCAGAATATCCATTCTGAATGGTATGCTATCCCTTCAGTAACTTGGGAACGTCTTGTCACTAAGGTCATAAGCGAAACATTAAGACCTCCTAGAGAACTAGAACTGAGGATTCTATGACTGGATATGTATTCTCTGAAGAAACCATTGTCAGCAGATGTTTGTTCAAAACATTATGAAAATTTGTATACTCTGACCACCTCTCCTGTCACAAGGAATTCAGGACCTTCCTTCTTGTTAGGGGTATTCACTCCTTCTACCTTTGATTAAGGAGACATCAAAGTTTATTTTCTCACTGAAGCAAAGGGAGGCTCAGATCGTTCCATTTTGTCCAAATGAGGTTTAAACATTCATTTAGGTTGAGGAATCCCATACACCTTCATGAACATCTCTGTGAGTTTTTATGTCAGTGGCTTCTTTGTCAGCCATGTAATCAGAATAATTGTTATTAAGTCCCTTTCAAATTTAAGGGTGTCAAGATTTCCCTTATTCCAAGAAGTTAGAACATGTGCTTCTTCATTGACAGTGTATGCATGTCAAAGATTCTTTATATCATCATTACTGAACCTACAGTTTTCCTTGAGCTGAGGGAGAAATTTGAGAAACTATAATCCACAAATATCTGATATTATGGACTGAACCTCAGACATTTTTTCCTTTTGTTTCACAGATTTCTCCTTCAGTTCAAGGAAAACTGTTTTGTGTACATGTGGACTGACATACTGTCCTCTGTGAAGATAAACATGGACCCACAGCTTGATGAGCAGAACCTGAAGATGATTGAGTTCCCTGTACTGTGCAAGAAAGACCCAGAGGACTATAAGAAACTTCAGAACATTGTGATGTAATCATTATTGCCTGGGCTGAGATGGAAAGTTTCCAAAGCTGGTAGGATGATTGCAAGTGTGCTCAATACCCTTCACTGAATCCAGATGTTTCTGCACCTCCTTGGGTAGAAGACGAATGTCTACCAGGTTCTAGAGGTTATGGGACAATGTTTCTAGAGTCTCTGGTGCAGGTTGAAAATATGCCACATTCTCCACTACAAAAGGCAAATGGCCTGAGGTATTCTGTGTTTCTTCAGGCAAAGATCCCTCTGTTGTCCTGGAAATTTTCTTGGGCTTTTGAGAAGATAGCATAGCTCGTAGATCTCCTGGAGAAAGTCCAGGAGTCTGTGGGGAACATGGTGAGTATTGTACAATATGTTGAGTAGATGGGGAATATGTAAGAGAACTCTGAGAAAAGTTGCAGGTTCCAAAGACATTAGGATAGATGATACAGTGTTTATATGTTCTTGTTTGGATGTGGACACTTTCAGAGACCCTTGGGCAGATAGGGAAGTTGCCCGAACTATTTGTGCAGATGACAAAAATCTTACAGTTTTTTTTTTCAGCAGATAAAGAATTCTCATAGGCACTTGGGCAGATGGAAAAGTTCCATGTTGCTGCTTGACACTTTAATTATATCCTAGAGTCCCTGAGCTAGGAAGCAAAGCTCCTTCAGGTCCCCAGGCAGCTATGGGGTTTCCCAAAGTGTTTTCTCCATAAAGGGAAGCTTTTGCTGTCTCCTGAGTAAATGGTGAAGGTAAGGAAGTAATTTGTGCAGAGGTGTTTAGCTCAAGAGCTGCTTGTGAATATAGGGAATTCGACACAGCTCTTGTCAAAGATGCTGAAGGGGTTGGACTTGCTTGTGTTTGTGAGGAATGGACCAAAGGCTTTGGGGTATGTGACAAAGTTTCTGTAGTCCTTGGAACACATGGAGACATTCCCAAAGAACCTGAGACAGAAGAGAAATCATTATGAGTACAGTGGGCAGACTCGGATGTTCCAATAATCCTTTGGGAAGATGATGACTGCTGGAGAGATTCTTGAGTATATGGTGACAGGCCCAGGGTTGCCTGAGCAAATATGCAAAGCTTGGTAGACAGCCAATGTGCTAGTTTACTTGACACTTGTAAAGAAAATTTCCCAGATTTTTGATCATTTAGCAAATGTTCTGTAGGCTCTGAGGGAGATGGCAAAGTGCCTGTAGTCACTTGAAGAGATGGTGAGGAATTCTGAGATTCTACCATGGTGCCCTAGCTTCTTTTGGAAAGATGTTGAATTCTCTGGAAACTCTGAGGTAGATGTCAAAGAAACCACAGTCCCTGGGACAGACATAAAATTTTCTAGAGCCACTTGCTTACTTCTCACATTTGTTAGAGTCCCTGGTGTTGTTTGGGAGGTTTCTAAGCACATGGTACAGATGATGAAGTTTCCACACTCCCTTGGGAAGATAACAATTGTTTTTAGTTCCCATAGTAGAACAAGAAGATCCTTGTTTAGATGGCAAAATTTCTAGAGTCCAAGTTTCAGATTTGGGCCATCCCATAGCCCCTCTAGAAGAGAGAAAATGTTTTTTCAGCCCCTTGATTAGTTGGCAATATTTGAGCCTTCCTATAGGCTTGTCTAGTAGATCTTAAGCTTCGTTCTAACATGGTGAAGACCCTCAAGTACCTTGAGTTTATATAGCCTTTCCCAAGTAGTCAATTTTGATTGCTGTTTTGTCTTTATTGTTGGTCAGATATCAAAGGCTCAAGTGACCCTTGTGTAGAAGGATTTTTAGATGCTATAGAAGTCACAGAAGTTTTCTCACACATTTGAGATAATGACACACACTCTAGACATTTTTTTATTTGTACAATATCTCTTAGACCCTTGGAAATATAGAAAATGTTGTGGACTTCTGAATTCTATTTTGCAGTGTTAGAAATCACTTTGAACATGGAAAACATATTCTGGAGCTTTTGGTAGAGATGAAAAAATTCACTGAAGCCCTGGAGCACATGGTGAAAATACTAAAGCATTTTTGGTAGACAGAGAAAGCCAGAGACTTTTGGGAAAATATGGATTGTCCAGCATGCCCCTGGGTAGATTGGCCACTTCCCACACTTCCATGGTCATTTGTGGAACATTCCAAGGATTTTGAGACAGATATAAATGATTTGGCACATACCTTAGAAGTAGTTGTAGCTTTTGATGATTCTTTGGCAGCAGTAGACTATGCAATCCCAATTTTGCAGAATGCAGGAGGTTCAAACTATCTTCATCAGACAGGAAAATTTAAGCCTTCTTTCTCAGAAGAACCAATTTTAACTTGTTTTTTTTTCTAGAAGCTGGTTGCCTGGGGACCACTTTGGTAGGAAGAGAATGCCTACAAGTTCTTCCCAGAGAAGGCATGTAAAAGAAAATCTTTTGGATAGATGCAGATAATTATAAAGCCCCATGTTCAGATATGGTAGATCCTAAGGCATTTTGTTGAGATGAAGAAATTCTTAATGTGTTTTGTGTACCTGTGCAAGAATTGACTGTAACTTCAAACTGAGGGGAAAATACTAGAGCTACCTGTGTAGATGAGGTCTCTCTTGGAGCATTATGGACACATGAGAGAGGTCTAATTGCCTCATGGGCAGACATGGAAGTTTCTAGACCTCCTTCTTGTGTACCTGTGGAAGTTGGAAGGGAACTTTTGTTAGCTGGAAAAGAAAATAACACCTTTTGTGTAGAATGTCATGTTTCATAGCCAACTTGATGGGCAAAACAGATTCCAAGGATCCTTTGGAAGATAAGGCAAAATCCATAGCCTTTGGAGTATTAGGAATATGTTCTGGAGACACTTGTGTGCATGAAGAAGAACCAACTGCCCTCTATGCAGATTGGAAAGAGTCTATACTATCTTGTGTAGATGGAGAAGATAGTTGATACTCTTGAAGGAATAGGGAGTTTCCCAGCCCCTTCTCAGAAATTTGGGGAGATCCTATGCATTCTTGTGCACAGGCAGAATTTAATGTATCTCCTTCTTTAGATCTACAAGACGCTACAGAATCTTGTGTATGAATATGATGTCCCATAGGCCCTTGTTCACATGGAAATGGATTCATAGCCTTTTCTACAGATGAAATATGTCTTAGAACATCTGTTGTAGATGTGCAACATCCAAGAGCCATTTCAAAAATGGGATAGTGTCTAGAAATTTTTTTGTATATGTATTCTGTCTAACAGACCCTTTCTGAGTTAGGGTAGTACTTGAAGAACTTGGTACAGGTTTGGGAAATCTTAGCTTCTCTGATGTATTTGTCGTAAATTTAGGAGCCTCTCCTATCAAAGCTGAATGCTTTAGAGTCTCCTGGGTAGGCAGGGAAGGTTGTATCTTCTGAGCACACTGTACAAGTATGGAGCTTGCATGGCTCACTGGCATGGTTTTGGCACAACCTTGGCTCTTTTGGTCCTGATGACAATCAGGAGGGCCCTTTTGGATGGTAGGAGACATTTGAATAATTCTCTGTCAGATATGAATATTTTGAAGACTGGTTGTTTAGAAGGAGGATCTTTCAGTGTTGTTTTGCTAGAATGGAAATTTTCAGGGTCACTTTTCATAGAAGGAAAAAATTATTTTTTTTCCTGTGGGAGAGCAGATTTGTCTTTGACCATCTTCTCTAGAGGGGGTCAATACTAGTGACCCCTGACATATTGGGAATGGCCCGGAACCCCTGGTGAAAATGATGAATGTACTAGATTAGTTTGTGTGTGTGCAGAAGGCACAATAATAATTTGGGTGGATTCAGGGTTTTCTCCCACATCTTGCGTATGTGCGGAACACTCAAGAACCTCATCTTGAAATGGAAAGCGTCCTTGAGCTCCTAATGTACTTGTAGAAAATTTTGTTCTTGCTTGGGGATGTGTTAGTATTGTGAGGCTCCCTTGTGGAAATACAATTGCATTTAATCCTCTTTAGACTGTAAGAGATGATCTAAGCCCATTTTTTAATGATGAAGGACTTTGATTTTCTTCCTGATCTAATGGACAAGGTCTGAAATCACCTTGGTCAGCAAGCTCAGGTCTCAAGCTCACTTTACTGAAAGCAGATTACATAGGGAACTTTGTGGGAATTGGAAATACCTTTGTTTGTCTTTGTGAGAAGACTTACTTATCTGCCATGGTTTGGCAGCTGTCAAATGTGTTAAACTCTCTTGGGACCAGTGGTCCGACTTAATCTATTTGAGAATTGTTAAAGGAGTATCATAATTGGAAAGTGAAAGGTGTGCTGAGAAGACTGTGCTCTCACGTCCTGCTTGCACCAGGAGAGCACCCTCTAATGGGAGGCCATCTGTGTTGTAGGAATGTCTGTTGGAGCCTTGTTAACTGAATAAGAAAGGCTGATTTAGAACCTTGCACCTCAGAAACTTTGGGGGCTAAACAATCACTTGGACATTGTGCTATAGAAGAACAAGTGATAAAATTTGAATACAGTGTATGGAATACATGGAATGATATTACAGATATTATTCTGTATTTTAAACATGACTTATCCTAGATAAATTTATGACAATTGTGAGCCATCCTGGATGCTGAAAGGCATCTTTAAATGACTAAAAATACCCACTGCAATATAATTATTGTACAATTAATATTTTAAGTATTGTTTGGAGAATAAGAAAAAACAATAGTCTCCATATGGTACAGTTGACAGTTGCATTCCAAATACTCTCATCTCTGTGTGACTAAGTGCATCGATTGAGAACACAGATGCTGTTGTACTTGTGAATATAGCACATATGGACTTAAACAATTTCTTTTCCTCTCACAGTTTACATGTTGAGTCTCTATATCATTTATATATTTGGGTTGCTTTTGAAAGATCATATAATTCTCCTGAAGGCACAATAGGCTAATGGCTCATATCAGTGGCTCCGCATGGGCCATTCACTTTCATTCCAATGGCACAGCTGGAACATAGTTGCACAGAATGATTTTTGAAACCCTTAGTCAAGTTGATTCTTTCAAATGTCAGGCTGTAGAGCTGTTAATACACTGAGAAAGTATAAAATTGAGGATATATATGAAGATACCATTTTACTAACCGAAACTTGATTTGGTTTTTACACATCCTGCCATTGTTTTGTGCAGTTTTTTGTTCTTGCTGGTTGAATGACATTTGTTTGCTTGTTTGTTTGTTTGTGTACTTTGTTTTATTTTGGGAATGATTTCTGTTTCCGTTTGGCTACACAGCCAATAAGCCTGGCATCATTCAGACGCACAGGGGCACTTTACTTTCATCTAATTATTTCCCTGTAACATTACCTTAGTGCTTTGCTGCATTGTTTCTTTTTGGAATTTCAAAATTCTTAATTACTCACTTTCTTTTTTGGACCCAAATATATTCCAATAATTCTAATTTTAGAGGCATCTGCTCCCAGGTAATCCTTTCTTTTCCTACAATGTTGGGTAAATTCTGTTCTTGACTAATTCTGTATTCACAGTGGTTATCCCCGTACTAGTACAAGTCACAACTTCTATCTCGCCTAAATAAAATTCCTGTTGCTATTTAAAGGCTCCCAGAGACAGTGTATTCTTGTTTTCAGAACTCTCTGACAAGAAAAATGCCAGGAAGGCACCTGGGTGATCATCTAGACAGGTCCAGTACTGGAAAAAAAATGAAATCCAGGGGCTTACTAAATATCCAAACCAGACTTTGTTTAACTGACTTCCAGTCTCAGGCTTCTCCCAACCTAAATTAATAAAGTTACAAATGTGGTTGTTGACAAGGCTTGGTCTTCTCTGTCTTTCCAGTGCATCCAGTTGTTTATTCATGCAAAGGAATGAACTTGGTAATCATCAAGACAACAGTGAAAAATTCTTTTAAAAACATGCAATATAATCAAAAAACCATATGTATGTGAATATGTATATGAATAAAAGCATATGCATGAAAGTGCTGTAGTGAATCTGATTTCTTTGTAGTCTGACAAAGAAAAAGAATAACTTTGAAAAGCTTGAGAAAATAATATTAATCACTGAAGTAAATGCTACAATATATACTATTTAGTTATTTTAATTTTTAAATATACTATGAAAAAAGTTATTTAATCTGAACAGCTTTATAATGTTGGTATTAATGATATTATTTAGGAGATAGTCACAAGTGTGGAAAATAATTCACAGAAATCTTAGTCAATCATAAGTCTAGTAATGTCATACATGTAAATATAACTCCTACCCAGTTTACCTTGATAGATTATGTGAGGTAAACATAGTCACTATAACTGAAATTGATAAACCCATTTAGTGTTGACATTAGAATTGCCAAGTTAATTCTCAAAAGGTATATATTATCTGAATTGATACTAATAATTTTCTGTCCATTAACCCTGCTGCAAGTTCTTCATGCCTAGCAGTATTATTCTGGTATGTAAAATCAGTCTCTTCAAAGACTGTAAAAGACCAACTGGAAATTCAGATAAGCCAACCAAAATTATGATACTTACTAGCATGGGGATAAGACTGTGAATACATAAATAGTCAAGAACAGAATTTACCACAGAATGAAGTAAAATAATGGATTTCCTGGAAGCAGATAGATTCCTTTAAATGAAAATTATTTGCATATATTGGTATTAAAAAAGAAAGTGAATGATTAACATTTGGAAAATACAAGGAGAAAGAATGTTGCACAGCACTAAAGGAATTGCACAGTATTTTAATTAGATAATAGAAAAGTGCTTATGTTCTTCTAAACTACACACGGCTTATTGGCTGTGTAGCCAGAGGGAAACAGAAATTATTCACAAAATAAATCAAATAAAGCAGAAAAACAAACAAAGCCCTTTCAACCAACAAGATCAAAATTCTGCTTAAATATACTGACAAGGTGTGTGAATACCAAATCAAGTTTCTCTGTCAGTAAAATGGTATCTTCATACATATCTTCAATCTTACACATGCTCACTGTACCAACTGCTGTACAAACATGACCTTTCAAAGAATCACCTTGACTAAGGGTTTCAAAAATTATTCTGTGCAACTATGCTCCAGCTGTGTCATTGGAATGAAAGCAAATGGCCCAAGTAGAGCCACCAAGATGAGCCAGTAGCCTATTGTACCTTCAGGAGAATTATGTGCTCTTCCAAACACAATCCAAATACATAAATGTTATAAGAACTCAACAAGTACACTGTGACAGGCAAAGCAATTACTTAAGGAGCTACATTCAAGAGTCCAACTGCATCTGTGTTCTGAATCTACACACTTAGTCAGGCACAGATAAAAGTATCAACTTGCATCTATACTCCAAGTAAACTAATATTTTGTCTTTATTTTCCAAACAATACCTATAATAGTATATAATTTGCACAATAACAATATTGCAATATATATTATTTAGTCATTCAGTAATGTCTTTCAGCATCCAGAAAGACTAAGAGTTGTCATAAATTTTTCTAGGATATGTCTTCTTTACAATACAGAATAATATCTGTAATATCATTCCATACATTTTACGTTCTATTCAAATTCTATCACTTCTTCTTTCCATAGCACAATACCAAAGTGATTGTCTACTCCACACAGTCTCTGTGGAGCAGGGTTCTGGATCAGCATTTTCCATTCAGTTGCGAGGCTCCAATAGACATCTCTGCAACACTGATGGCCTCCAGTTAGAGGGTAATATACTGGAGCAAGAAGGACTTGAGAGCACAGTCTTTTCAGCATCCTTTGCCCTTTCCAATCATGATGCTTCTTTAACAATTCTTTGTCATGGCCACTGACAGTGGCACCAGACCAGGTAGCACTCTGGATTCTAAGGTAAAGGGTCCTCAGTGTCCCTCCACATTCAGAATGCTTGGATGATTGCCCTGCTACTGCAAGCACAGCTGCCAGGTGAGACACCTTGAGAGAGGCCCATGCAAGTCCAAACAGACACTCTGGAGCTTTACTTGATTCTATAGAACAATGGTCATTCTAGTTCTCTGCCCTTTGCCTCCCAGATGTGTCCACAGTTGTCGGGATAGAAATCTTCTCTCAAATGGTCCTGCTTAACTGCTTTTTTCTGTAATTTACCATTGGCAAGTACATTCACTGTCTCTTCAAGCAATGGTAGCTTATTTACCATTTCTGCTGTCAATTTTGTTAAAGACTGAAAATGATCAGACATGTGAAAAAAGGCCAGCGAGCCTGAACACGGACTTTAACCTCTGACCATAGACCTCCGGTTTCTCAGCCTCCTTGGCCTGAGACTCCTTACATTATCTGCCATCCAAATATTTACATTCTACCCCAAAGGGGCAAGCAGTTGCTGAGTTCCCAGACTACATGTCCTGGAGAGCCCCTTCAGTGTCCCACAATGGGGGAAGCATTTGACTAGCAAAGACATGAGGGACTTTGCACCTCATGGTCTCATTAGACCGACTTGTCACAAGTTCAGGTGTCCAAAGATTCAAAAAACTGGATGCTAAGTTACAGAACAGCTACAAAGGAACTCTGGCAAATAGTGAAGCAGTTTTTCATGCCCTAAAACGGCACCTTCTATTGGATTCACTGGGTAGGCCCTTTATAATTTACAGTTGGTACTGAGCATATAGTTGTAGCTTAGAGCTCATGGCAGTGGACAACCCATGATTAGTCTACATTCAGGCCCAAGAACACATGAGAAGGACCCTATGTCCACCACTGCGTAGATGGTCAGGATCTAAAATTTTATTGGCACAAAATGCTAAGTTAGAACCAAAGGGGACTTTGGCAACAAAAGTCATTGAAATAATTGTTGATATTTGGCTATACCAAATCAAGTTTCTCTGTCAGTAAAATGGTATCTTCATACATATCTTCAATCTTACACATGCTCACTGTACCAACTGCTGTACAAACATGACCTTTCAAAGAATCACCTTGACTAAGGGTTTCAAAAATTGTTCTGTGCAACTATGCTCCAGCTGTGTCATTGGAATGAAAGCAAATGGCCCAAGTAGAACCACCAAGATGAGCCAGTAGCCTATTGTGCCTTCAGGCTATACCAAATATCAAGATCACTGTCTTACCTAAGCATCAGCGACATTTCTATAGCAGCTGATGGTAGCATATACAGAGATCCACAGCCAAGCATTTAGGAGAGATCAGGAAATTGAGTAGATGATGAGGAAGTGTTGTAGGAACCAGAGGGTCAAGGACACCAGAAGAGGACAGCCCACAGCATTAACATTTCTTTTCTGCCAAAGGTTAAATTTTATATACTTTTTTGAATAATATTACCTCATACCTTTCAGCATTATTTCATGCATGCTCAACTCAATTCCTTATGCATTGGGACAAATAAGTCCTAAGCTACTCTAAGTAAGAGAGACTTTTAACCCACTTTTAACCCACGTGGCTAAAAAAATACGCTTATGACACAAGGGAATTCATACTACACTGATTTATGTTTCCAGAGCCCACAACTCATGTTATGTGTCTTTATGCTGATAATCAGTCATAGTGGAAAATTCACCCTTCATACCAACCCCTAAGTAGCTGATGATAGATTTGAGATTACAGAAAGAATGCTATGAGACTGGTATATGTACTTTAATATTGCTCCCAGCCTGCAATGGACTTTCCAAACTTATGTCTGTCTATTCTAGATTATGAGAATGAATAGAAGCCGAGTGGTATTGTGGATGTTACTGGTCACAAGGAATTACTTAATATGTCTCCACTTAACAAATTAATCTGAAATGTTTTCATTTTGTTCAAGAGGGTTTGCTCCTGGCTCTTTGGCCTTCTCTGTCTGACACAACCCCTCTAGTGCCTGGCACAAGAGACTTTCTACTTCTCCTCAAAAAGGATTTATTTTTCCACTTTGTAAACAAACAGGATGGGTTCCTAAATTCTTCCTGACTTGAAATGCCCTTGGAAGATTCCATATTTCTCCAAGGCTGTCCTCTCTGGTTAGAAGTCCATGAAATACAAGCAGGTCCAGAAAATCAAGTATAGCCTTGAGTCCAATTACCCATAATGGTGTGGTTTCATCTACACACAGATCTGAGTAGCTGAACCCAAAACTGAAGAGTTAGTCTTGTTTGGCATAGCTATCCAACCTGTGCACAAATAATGCAATTGCTGCCTGGATTCTCAAAGTTTCTACTAATAATATGAACATCCTAAGCTGTAAGGAAGTGTAGACAGGGAACACCCCATTCATGTTAAAGGTATTAGAAAATTATGGATACAAGGCACACATCTGAACAAAATCAAAGCAGTACACAGAGCAACCCAATAGCCAAAGCCAATCTAAATGGACAGAAACTTAAAGCAATTCTAGTAAAATCCTGGACAAGACAAGGCTGTCTACTCTCTCCCAATCTATTCAATATAGTACTTGAATTATAGCCAGAACAATAAGACAACTAGAAGAGATCAAGGGGATACAATTTGTACAGGAAGTCAAAGTATTGCTGTTCACAGATGATATGATAGGATACACAAATGACCCCCAAAATTCTACCAGAGAACTGCAGGTGACAAAGACCAACACTGTGGGTAGACACACAATTTGTTCAATGAAATTAGTAGCCTTCCTTTATATAAATGATAATCTGGCAAAGAAAGAAATCAGGGAAATAATACCCTTCAGAATAGCCACAAATAATATAAAATATCTTGGTAAAACTCTAACCAAGCAAGTAAAAGACAAGAACTCCAAGTCTCTGAAAAAAGAAATTGAAGAAAACATAAGAAGATTGAAGGATCTTTCATGCTCATGGATAGGTACAATTAACATAGTGAAAATGGCTATCTTACCAAAAGAAATCTACAGATTCAGTGTAATCCCCATAAAATTCCAACAATTTTTTACAGACCTTGAAAGAACAATTCTCAACCTCATATGGAAAAAAATAATAAACTTAGGCTAACCAAAACAATCCTGAACCAAAAAAGAACTGGGGGAATCACCATTCCTGACCTCAAGCTGTACTACAGAACAACAGTGATAAAAAATGCATAGTATTGATTCATAAGCAGACATGTTGATCGATGGAATTGAATTGAAGACCCCGAAATAAACCCACTCACCAATGGACATGTGAATTTTGACAAAGAATGCAAAACCATACAATGAAAGAATAGAAAGCATCTTTAACAACTGGTGCTGGTTGAACTCGATGCGTAGAATAAAAATAGATTTATATTTATCACCCTAAACAAAACTCAAGTCCAAGTTCATGCAGGACCTAACTAACAACAGATACACTAAATCTCATAGAAGAGAACGTGGGAAATACCCTCGAACTCCTTGGCACAGTGGAAAATTGAAGATCAGATCTGATCAGATCTTCAATGTCTCAGGCTCTGAGATCAACAAATGTTAAATGGGACCTCATGTAACTGAAAAGCTTCTGTAAGACAAAGGACACTGTCAATAGGACAAAATGGCAGCCTACAGATTGGATAAGGATCTTGACCAACTTTGCATCTGATAGAGGCTTAATATTCAAAGTTTATAAAGAACTCAAGAAATTAGCCACCAACAAGCCAAATAACCCAGTTAAAAATAGAATCTGAAATATTTCACATCTTTAGTCATCAGGGAAATGCAAATCCAAACAACTCTGAGATTCTATCTTGTATACACCAGAATGGGTAAGATTAAAACCTCAAGTGAAAGCACATGCTGGCAAGAAAGATGTATGTGTATTTGGTATTTTTCACTGCTTTTGTTTTTGACTTACTCTAAAGGGTTTGAGCCAGAAATTCTGTTGAGATATATCCTATCAAAAGAATTTTTCTTTGATAACATTTTTCTCTGTGAAGGTTTAACATCTTCTTTTGCAACAATTTTATGAATAGCAGCATGAGCTTTGTATTAGGTAAGAAACTCTGAATGTTTTTGGTAGAGTCAATAGGATTGCATTCTAGAAAAATATTATGTACATAGTTTGGTGGTAGAGTACTTGCTTGAATTATGATAAGCTCTTGGTTTGATTGTCAAGCTATGTCCCACCTAATAACTCTTCAGGTGCTTCACTTAGCATGTAGAGCTGCTATGGGACACAAGGAGCTCTAACGTCTGTGCTTTGTGGCTGTTCTGCCACTGGCAGCCTTTGTGTCACTTTTTATGTAACTTTCTTCAAGAATTGAGGAATTTTAACCTTGAGTTCTAATGAACTGATTTTAATATTGAGTTCATGTTTTTATTCCTCTGAGATGTCCCTAGAGTCCAACTTAGAAAATACCTATAAGATGCCAAATGAGAGATAGAATTAATGGCATTAGAGACTGAGGTAAGAGTATCATGAGCACAAGGCCAGTTCCACAACTGAAAATAAATGGCAACTGAAGGGATTGGGTTTAATTTACATGGAAATTGAAGAAATCTCTGAGTGGGAAGCATGCATTTGTGTCCATAGATGACCCTCTGCTTTTTACATAAGTGCTTTAGTGTGGAGAGAGGCAAGATATGGGGTTAGAAGATGTTCTGCTGTTGTTCTTTGTCATTTTCTCTATTTTCTTACAAGTGAATTATCAAAGATCCATTTTCAGCTTCTCATTACCGACTTAGGTAAGATCTAAAACTCCTTTCATTTGGAAAAGTCTTAATATTGGAATAATATAATATAATATATTATAATATAATATTAACTAAGGAATGGGAGCTGAGAAGAACAATATGGTAGAGGTGGAAAAGTGTCCATTAGTTGAGCTTGGAAAGAAAGAGTGAACATATAACCCAGTTTGCCCCCTTTTGCACAGAACACATGAGCACCTAAAATGGGGTAGAATTGGGAAGAAAAAGGCAAGAGTGAACTTTCTCTGCATAAACATTTAACTACGAGAGACATTCACGGATATCATTCTGGTCATTGTGTCTTTAGATGTAATGGCCTATTCTTATGATGACAGTACAAAATGACCACAGAGGCTCTTGGTAAGGTCTTGGTTAGAGTGAAGAGTAGTAAATGCTTGGAAGCCAACCAATAGTTTGGGGATATATGGGAAGGCAAGTGTAGAATCAATATCATGATGGAATGTACTTTCATACTTTTGTTTAGCTTCAACATTGTCTAGAATCTTGGAATTCAAGGTAGTGTCACTCTTTGCTGTAGACAAGGGAGTCTCAGATATTTAAGCCCTGTATTTCTGTTATTGCTGTCAAGGGACAAGGCTTTCTGCATGATGAACGCCATTCCCTCATTTTTCCAACTTAAGACGTTTGTGTGTTGTGTCTACAGACATGCTGTCAGCACATTTACGGATTTTGATGACTTTCAAGAACATGATCAGTTGCAAATAGGTTATTGGACATAAATGTAATTGCTACAGGGCATCACAGTGTTTTGGTGATAGCTAAGAGAACCAGAAACAGAAGAAACATGGGGTTTTCTGCTTATTCCCAAAGAACTACAAAGGTTACAGATGGAATTTAAAGTGATGTAAGGAATGTGGGTCAGAGACAGTGTGTGACAGGTTCTGCTGCATTTGATAGCATCCTATCAGCTGGACTACACTAGAAAGTGAAAAGCTATGACAGTGAGTTAGGCACAGGTGGCACCACTTGCCACACTAAACCTGATTTTAGGAAATTAGCTGAAAAATCTGGATTTCATTCCCCTATATGTGAAAAGAGGAAGGTATTATATCAATAGGACTGGTGGCAGGTGCCTTCATTATTGCTAAGTTACTGTACCTCAAGATGAGTGAATGCAGTTATGAGCTTTAATATTTGAAGAAAATTAGATTGGAAATAAAATGGAAGTTTCTAGAGTTGGTTTGATAGAGTTTAACATCATTTTGGTCTACTAGAGAATTGTAAATATCTTAGTCTTTCTCACTGATTAAATGCTTTTCAATAAGTCTTATATGAATCACAGAAGATGACTTCATTGAAGTATATGAAATGATATCCTGAATTTTCTCTACAAATGTAAAAAAAAAATCTGGAATCATACTGATATTTGATAAACTATTTTTATTTACTTAAGCAGAGGTTTATAAAAAATATGTGTATGTTTCTCTCAGTCAAAAGAATTGATCCTTGAGAATGTCCAGAAAATTTTGTAATTTTGTATGGTGATTATCTTCTGCAATAACATTGTAAGTATGTAGACGTTTAAAAAACTACAGGAAGTAGAGTAATATTCAAAGATGTATCCACCCCCGTATTCTGCTTTTCTCTAGATTCTTTCTACTTTTCTTTCTAATTCATTGTAAACATTTTAGAAACTTTCTGGCCATTATTGCCTGTTGAGTCTATAGCGTTCTCCTGGAAGCCATAGAGTTCATCTGGAAGAATAACAACATCTTCCTGGGATTCAGGCTACCCTAGAGCAACAACAGGTCTCCCTGTGTCAGAGAGCACTGATTAGTAACCATTGTCTTCCAATTCAAGGAGCAAAGAGGGAAATCTCTGTCTCTCTTTTCCTCTGTCTCTCTGTCTCTGTCTCTGTCTCTGTCTCTCTCTCTCTCTCTCTCTCTCTCTCTCTCTCTCTCTCTCTCTCTCTCTGTGTGTGTGTGTGTGTGTGTGTAAACTGGTATGTCATATTCTCTCTCTCTCTCTCTCTAAAACTTTAATTATTCAAAACCTATTTTAGTGATGGTTCTTAAAAGATTAACCACCTTTGTAGCCCACCACCCATCAGAGGTACTGGGAAAGAAAGGATAAGGGAGAACTGGACCTGTTTAGAAAGGTTCTTTGGAGCAAATCACGTCTGTGTTGTCTGGAATCCAGAAGTTCGGTTTACAGGTTAGCAGCCATTGGCAGATCAATTCACTCACAAACACTTCACGGATATACCAGAAATTCAGTTCCTTAGAGTCAGGATAGCCAACGCAAATCAGTAGCTGTGGCACTACCTAGCAGTAACATCCTGGTCTCAGCCTTGACCTGAGTCAGCAGGAAGGACCAAGAGGAAAGCCAGTTCATTGCTTTGCTTCTCTCAGGGTTCACAAGCTAAGTCCATGGAAGACCGGAGACCACAGGTATTGCAGAGCTAGCTTTATAAGCAAGCCAAGCTCAGCCTCCATCAGTGTCTGTAGAGTCCTATTCATACCCTCCAAACATCACATGTCCTTCACGGACCTTGCCTCAGCCACTGTATTGCCTCAGCACATGTGTTTGTCTCAACTGACTTCACTCTGCCAATCAGCTCAAGTCTGCAGAAGTGGCAAGAAACTTCAGCACACCGCCAGAAGTTTTTTGGTGCATTTCTCTCTATGGAGTCCTGACAAATGCAATGTAAGCTATGCAATGTAAGGTGGATCAACACCTGTGTGTCCTTATCAAAAAATCCTTTCATATGCTTGCTTTCGCAGAATATCCTTTCTCCTGTGTCTGCTTCAGAGAAATGTTCCTTCACAAGTCTGCCTTAGACTTTTTCCTGTGTCCACATTAAGGAAACATTCTTGCATGTCTTTGCTCCAGCAAAACTCCATCCAACAAGCCTTAAATTTCCACCTCTCTCTCTCTCTCTCTCTCTCTCTCTCTCTCTCTCTCTCTCTCTCTCTCTCTCTCTCTTGCTCATTGGCACTACCAAGAATCTTTATGTCATTTTCATCTTTGTTCTCTCAGTTTTACTCAGATAATCTGATTGTTGTATTGTCTTTTAATACCTCTGTTCTTAGCTTTTTTATGTCTCCCTTGGCAGATGAACAATTTTTTCAGTGTGTTCTCCTTCAGCTGTACTCCAGGTTCCTTGTGTATCACATCATGGGTGAATACTTCAGGTAGTGTTTTCTGGCCAATATCCTTCGTGGATTTGTATCCAACTTGGTGCCAGCAAAAATCCAGAAAAATGTTTGTCTTCTCAACTTCTCCTTTCATTACTACTACTGTTTGGTTTGGAAGGGGAGAGAGTATCATGGGTGCAGGTCACTACACCTAGAGGGTCATATGTTGCTCATTATGAAGACACAGAACTCATTTTGATAATGCAACTCTGTAGCCAGACACAAGGCATCACCAATTGATAATATAACTTATCCAGCTCGCTTTCTCTATAGACTACTGGCTATAGACTACTGGCTCATTCATTCTTCTTATAAAACCTCTCTGCACAGCCATGACTTTCCTTCACTTTCTATTCAGAGATAAGTGTTTCTTCTTGCCATATCTTTGTGATTTTAGAGTGCTACGGACACTCTCCAAGTTACACCCTCTGAAAAGCTGCTGCAACTCTAGCTACTTTATGTATATTAAAGATTAAGTAGAGAATTTAGACTCATTAAGAAGAAGAAATTCAGCAAACTTCACCCAACCATAGAAAGGAAGAGTTTAAAAGTCAAGCCAAGTACAAATGTTTCCAAACACAGGCAAATAACAGATTCTTGACAAACATAATCAGTAGCCTCTGTATTGATTAAAAACACAGAAAATGTTCTGTGGTGAAGCTCAGTGTCAGAGCACTTGCCCAGCACATGTGAGTGTCTGAATCTCACCCATTGCACTCCAGAATATACCAGTGTTACAAATGTTGTGCTTCTCCCCGAAATGAATGTAATCTGGGAAAGAGAACAAAGGGAGCTTTTGGACTCCTGGTCCTGAGATATTATGAAGTATGGCTAGCCACAAGGGTAGATGTTTCCCACAGAAAATTCAATTTCATCAATCTTTAGAACAAACCAACGGAGAAGAGTTTAAGGATAGATTTGAATTTACATAGAATTTAGAGATCATGAGTCATCAGCCATGTAATTTATGTTGAATTTATGCCCTTTATAGTGAGATGCTTTTCTACTTGCATAGATTCGAGTGCAGTGGTCACAGTCCTGTGTTCTGTGTCTACTCACATATTTTCTCCCACTTGCAGCTACCTAGAGTGAGACCTAGTTTGCATTGAGCTTTAGTCCAGAGAAAGTAGAAGACTCAATATGATGTGCCTCATCTCAAAATAAGTGGGGCCACTGATTATTCCCAAGATGTACTTAGTTTGACTCTAATTCAGGATCACACTTTTGGCATCAGGTAATACTGAAAATTTTGTTTCAGCAGGTGTTTAC
The DNA here is from genome assembly GCF_011762505.2 of Arvicanthis niloticus. Classification (NCBI taxonomy): domain Eukaryota; kingdom Metazoa; phylum Chordata; class Mammalia; order Rodentia; family Muridae; genus Arvicanthis; species Arvicanthis niloticus. The sequence continues at coordinate 4,561,714 of NW_023044978.1, read as the reverse complement.
AAAAGTTCTATGCCTTAGACATACTCCAGCTATGGCCCCTGCCATATATGTGTCACGAATGGTAGTGGTAGGAGCTCAGATGTGATCAGCAGATTACTTGTTTTAGAGAAGGTTGATATTGTTTTGGAGTCAGGGTAGAGGGGCAAACTTGAAGTTTAAAACAGATTAATTTGATGATTCTTTTGACTTTGAAATTTGTTGCAAACACTCACCATTGGCATAATGGAAAACATACAAGTGATTCTCTACTACAGAAAGTCAGTAATGAATTAATTCTAGTTACATATGGTTTAATAAGTAAAGCTATTTTTATATGCAAATATGGACATATACATTTTATGTTTTTACTTCTTTTGGTAAATATATATCTGTGTGTGCATTTTTTCATGTGTGCACATGTGTACACAAAATTAATTGAGTCCAAAGATTATTAGTCATCATTCGATCTCCACCTCATTTGTTTAGATATTTTATTTACACTTCATATGTCATCCCCTATCCCCATCCCCCCCCAACTCCCTTAGGAAACCTTTATCCCATGCCCCCTTTTCCTTTCTGCATTTATACATTTATTTTAAAATAATGTTAATCATAGGCTTTATAAGTTTGGAATTGTTCAATCAGAGGTGTAACCCACTGACCAACCTAGATATAACAACTATCTTTGACTGGTGGAGATACATGAATATCTGCCTCCCTGTCTCCCCCCTCTTTCTCTCTTTTATCACCTAGCTTCTCCTCTCTTTCCTCTTCTCCTCTTCTTACTCCTTTTCTTCCTCTCAGTACTCCTCCTACCTTGGCTCCTCCTACACATCACCCTTCCTGTTAAAATGAAACTTTTCTCTCAAAATACAATTAGAGCATAATTATGCCATTTTGTACCAGTGAGGTACAGGATAGTCTTAATACCCAGTCCATCCTTTTGTTGACTAACCAGCTCCTCTGTCATGTATTCTAACTAAAACATTTAGTTCTGAACCTGGCTTTAGGATGAATGTCAGCTGACGACCATCCACTCAAATCTTTTCTCTTAAGGTCAATAGCTATATGTTTTCAACCCCATCAGAAATCCAGAATGACTGAGTTAACTATAATTGTGGGAAGCACAAATCATAGTTTCTAAAACTTAGCCAATTTATAGAGACCTCTGAACACCTGGACACATGCTCTACTTCAGAACGTTTGAGCAACTGTTCTTCTGCCTTCTGGCCCAGGATCATCTGACAGACCTTAGTGCTGCAGAATTATTAAGGGCTGATTACTCTGAACTTAGAGCTCACTAATTGCCTAGGTTGGCCAATACTATTCAGATATTTACTAAGACCCTAGAGCAGTGTGAGCATTAAATCTGCAGATCTTCATACCTGGACTTTTCATGTGGGTTTTGTGGATCTGAACTTAGGTCCTCAGGCTCATGCATGGCAAACCGTTTACTAACAGAGCCATCTGATCAGCACCTATATAAGTTTTCTTTTTTAAAAACCACACTTTAAAGTCACTAAGAACAAAGGGTTGAATATGCAACTATGGAGAAAATTTTGCCAGGCATACAAGGCCCTAAGTTTAATTCCTAGCATTGCTAACCAACAAATAAACAGATACATAACGTAAATGTGAACAAAACCAGCCCATTCTTAAAGAGAAGAATGATTTGTACTGTTGACAGTTTTGACACTTGGATGTATCTTCCGTGATAAATTTGATACCACAGATTATTGTCTACTCTTTGGGAAAGAAATGTGTTACGGTAATGTGATTTCACAGTAAATTATTTTTATAGGAACCTGCTTACCCTAGGATATAGAAAAATAGTAAGTATAATCTCGGCCTTTCTTTTAATGGCATGAGCCTGAGAATTATAACCCTTCTTATTATAAAGATTTATTTTATATATAGCTCTGTTACAGTATTTTCACTTCTGTTACATCATATTTTACATGTCTTTATTCTTGTCCACCAGCCTGAGTACTGGAGCTTTATGACAAGCCTTGATATCTAGTACGTAAAGACCCATTCTTTTTTACATTCTTGTTCTTATATTATTATAGGGACTTGGGGCTCTTTATTTTCCACAGCTAGTTGAACGGCAAGGACTTTCTGAATTAATCATAAAATATCGAGCTGTTGTTATGGTTCATTTGGGTTCCATCTCAGCCATGCAGGAGTTGTGTATGATGGCAGAGACCTCTAATTCAGGTACCTGTGAGCTGGATGCAGGAGGATCTAGAGCTTACGGTCAATTCTTGGGAGTTGAGGGAGCAGCTAATTTAAATGTCATTCATATGATAGGTCAAAGAAAACAAATAAAACAAAAATTTAAAAATTAAAATATCCACAGTAATCTGGCGTGGGGAGCCAACAGAAGGCGGCTATCATCCTTGCAGCCATCTTGAGCCATATACCCTGACAAGAGACTTGTTTTCAACAGCCTACAACAGCTGAGCACATTCTGATAACATCTTCTTTTATATACTCAGGATATTCCCTTGGGTGTGTGTGACTTAAAGGTGTGACTTAAAGGCATGACTTAAGAAGTGATACTTATAAAAGTTGAGAGGCAGACAGAAGAAGGGACTGGAAACGTGGAACTTGGTGGCACTAGGGACTAGGAACTAGACTTGGAACTTGGACTAGGAACAAGGGACTTGGAAAGTGAGAAGAGGAGAGACTTCAGAATAAACGGGACTGAATCAAACTGTCTTCTCTCTCTCTCTCTCTCTCTCTCTCTCTCTCTCTCTCTCTCTCTCTCTCTCTCTCACTGAACCCTGACCCATGGACTGGAGCAGCAATATGAGCCAGGACAATTTAGCCCCATATGCTTGGGGCAGTGTGTGCTCTAACTATTTTGGCCCCCATCCTTTTGGCAGTGTGGGTTCCAACATTTGGCAGAGAGGTACCTGAAACTTTGGTGCCCAAAGTGGGGCAATGAGAATGAGAGACCCAGTGAGTGACATTACTGGAAGAAGGATCTGCCGAAAATTCAGATGTGAAACAAGGGTGATCACTGAGAATCCGCCATGTTGAGGAAGGTAAGTCATGATAATGAAAATGCAGCAAGAGTCAGCCTGAACTCAAATCTCTGTTTTTATTTTGCTGTTTACTCCTCACGGGTGTTAATTGTCTGCTTTTGCTTCATTCCTTAAATGCTATCTTTCATGTTCAAAATAAAAAGAAACATATTTATCCCAAATTAGAATCTAAAATACAACCAAAGGTTGATGACGATTTGTCAGAGCCAGGTTGTGCTGATCAATTAATGACAAAAGCAGGGAGAATTTTTGGTAATGTAGAGGCAGGAGTAGATTATGTGAACCAAATTGCATATGAAAATGTCAATCCTACCTGCCAAGTGACCATTAGACCCTACAGGAAAATGACAGACTTTATTAGGTATATCAGACCCTGTTCTGAAATAGGTCTCTCCTACCAACAGGGATTAGCTATGGTGGCTGCCATGCAAGGACAATCAGTAAGAGATTTTTTTGGCTAGTAGAAATCAAAAGGCCTGTTTTAAATGTGGCAAGCATGGACACTTTGCAAGAGATTCTGCAGAAAATCAGTTAACCCAGAGACAGCCCAGAAAACAGCCTGGGCTATGCCCACTTTGCAACTGTGGAAGGCATTGGGCTAGTGAATGTAGGTCCAAAAGGAAACACCCTTTCTCATAATCAGGGAAACGGGAACAGAGGCCAGTTCCAGTCCCTGAACCAACACAAGCCAAAACAGGCTTATGGAGCAGTCAGTTTTATACCAGCAAGCAACAATCCATTTCAGAACTTAGTTGAGCCACACCAGAAGTTCAGGACTAGACCTCAGTTCTGCCACCCACACAGTATTAACCCCAAAAAATGGGACATCAGGCCTTACCCACTGGTTTGTATGGACTGCTCTATCCAAATGTGTTTGGCCTGAAAGTGGGAAGAAGTAGTGCTACAATTCACGGTCTACAATTTTTTTCCTGGAGTCATAGACAATGAGAATCAAGGTGAGATTAAGGTAATAGCACAGGCAATTCAGAATATAGTCAGCATTCCTACAGGGAGGAGGATAGTTTAACTATTGTTACATCCATTCGTCCCTACTAATCACAAATATAAGCATCCTAAGAGAGGGGATCAAGGCTTTGGTTCCTCTGATGCATATTGGGTACAGCCTACAGTTAAACAAAAACCTATGATGACACTATGGCTGGATGGAAAGGAATTCTGAGGCTTGGTTGACACAGGAGCTGATGTGAGTATTCTAAAACAAAGTGATTGGCCTGTCACTTGGCCTCTGACCCCAATCTTAACCAATCTAAGGGGTATTGGCCAAAGTCAAAATCCACAACAATGCTCTTAATTGCTGATGGAAAGATAAAGAAGGTAATACAGGGAATATACAACCCTATGTCATCCTGGGCCTCCCCATTAATCTCTGGGGCAGAGGTCTGTTATCCCAGTTGAGATGGATTATTTGCAGCCCTGATGAAGTAATCATGGCTCAAATGGTAAACTCTGGATGTTCCCCAGGGAAAGAATGAAGAAAACATGAAGAAGGGATTATTCATCCTGTTGAGGTCCATGGTAACACTGGAAGAGGGAGGCTTGTGGTTTTTTGAATGGGGGTCTACAAATAAAGCTGCACCCCTAGGGCATTGTGTAGACCCCATTACCTGGAAGGGGGACTCGCTCATCTGGGTGCATCATTAGTCCCTAACCACCAAAAATTTCAAACTGCTCATTTGCTAGTGCAGGAGCAATTATAGGCAGGACATTTAGAGGAGAGTAACTCTCCCTAGAATATCTTATATACACCAATATTTCTCATTAGGAAAAAGTCAGGAAAGTGGAGATTGTTGTAAGACTTAAGGGCTGTTAAAATGACCATCATTAGGATGGGAGCCTTACAACCTGAACTGCCCACACCGGTGGCCATATATTTAGGTTATTATAAAATAGTTATAAATTTAAAAGACTTTTTTTCCCATCCCATTGCATGCTAAGGACAGAAAACACTTTGCTTTCAGTGTTCCCACTATAAATTTTAGAGAACCTATGAAGAGATATCACTGGAAAGTCTTGCCTCCGGGTATGGCTAAGTGTCCAACCTTGTGCCAAAAGTTTGTGGCTTCCACTATAGAGGGTGTTAGAACCATGAGGAAACAAATCTATATAATTCATTTCATGGATGAGATTTTAATAGCAGGAAAAGATGGAAAACATGGACTCCAGTGCTTTGATGATCTTAGAACAGCTTTACAGACTGCAGGAGTACCCATAGCACCAGCAAAGGTACAATTACAAGATCCATGTTCTTCTTTAGGATTTCAGATTAAAGGTCCACATATTACTAATAGTAAGGTCACCTTGAGGACTGATTCCCTTAAGACACTTAATGATTTTCAAAAATTATTGGGAGACATTAATTGGCTAAGACCATAATTGAAACTCATGACAGGAGAATTGAAGCCTCTGTTTGAGATTCTCAAAGGAGATCCTCACCATAAGTCTGATAGGGCTCTAACAGAGGAGGGTAGAAAAGCCTTACCAAAGGTGAAAAGTGCTATTTCATCCCAATTTGTAACTCATATTAATTATTCTAGGCCTTTATATTTCCTTATTTTTAACACTAAACAAACTCCTACTGCAGTTTTTTGGCAAAATGCACCCATATTATGGGTTCATCTTCCCTCATCCCCTAAGAAGCTTCTTTATTCATACTATGTTGCTGTAGCTGATATAATTATGTTGGGCAGAGATAATAGTCAAAAATGTTTTGGAAAGTATCCTGATGTAATAGTACAACCCTATAGAAGGCATCAGGTTGATTGGCTTATGCAGAGTTCTGAAGTCTGGTCTATTGCATGTGTCTCATTTGCTGGTCAGATAGATAATCATTATCCACCAGATAAATTGATTCACTTTTGTAATCGCCATGCATTCATTTTTCCAACTCGGACTGAACATGCACCTTTCAAGGAAGCATTGTTAGTTTGCACTGATGGTTTCTCATGAGGAAAAGCTGCTTATGCCTTTCAAGATCAAGTAATCTCCTTTGATACATCATCTCTGTCAGCTCACTTCATTGATTTACATGCTGTTATTGCCGTGTTTTAAGCTTTTCCAAATCACACACATTAATATTTATACAGATAGCTCATATATAGCTCAAGCTATCCCTCTGGTAGAAACTGCTGCACAAATAAAGCATTCCTCAGAAGCAGCCAGTTTTTTTACAGTGCCAACAATTAATTTTGAGGAGAAAGTTTAAATTCTTTATAGGACACCTGAGAGCCCACACTGGGCTACTAGGTCCTCTCTCTGAGGAAAACACCAAGGCAGATCTAGCTACTCATGTAACTGCAGTGCCTTTGTCAGATCTGCCATCTAACTTGGATCAGGCCATAAAGGCTCATGAGTTACATTACCTTGATTCTAAATCTTTACAAATTATGTTTAAAATTACCAGAGGACAAGCTAGACAAATTGTTAAGCAATGCCACTCATGTGTTACACTTTTACCAGTCCTCATTTGGGCATAAATCCAAAGGGACTGATACCAAACAGTCTCTGGCAAATGGATGTTACTCATTATAATGAATTTGGATATCGAAAATATATACATGTATGTGTGGATACATACAAAAGTTTCATGTATGTGACATTACAATCTGGAGAAACAAGCAAGCATGTAATCACTCATATGCTTGCTACAATTGCTGTTTTGGGTGTGCCTAAACAGATAAAGACTAACAATGTCCCAGGTTATACAAGCTCCAGTTTCCACCAATTCTGTGAGAAATTTTAAATACTACATAAAATGGGTATTCCATATAATCCACAGGGCCAAGTTATGGTAGAAAGGGTGCATCGAACCATTATATGTCAATTTGAAAAAAAAATCAAAAAGGGGAATGGAACCCTACCATGGGATACCCCAGAAATATCCTTCATTGAGCCACCCAACCCTGACCAGCAGGAGTTAAAACAAGGAACAACCAGTTCCAGTTCCTTCTCACAGCAGTTTACTCAGGATGCTTAGCAGATGCTAATCAAGATGGCAAGCCCGTGATCCCTTCCCAGGCACAGCTTATAAACCTTGCCAGGAGCCCATGAACTCATTCCAAGTGCACCATACAGCTGAGGTCTTTAAACAGTAAAACAAGCTATGTGGGATAAGCAATATATTTATCAGAGTGTGCTTCAGCTGTTATAGGCTTTTGAAAACCAAGTCTTTCATGAGGGTATATGGTTCCAGATGGCTGCAAAGTTGATCTAGCTGCTTTCTACTAAAGTTGGCTCCCAACAGGTCCCCTTTTTAAATCTTTTCAAAAGGGAAGGATGTGAAAACTTATGGAAACCGTGCCTGTGCTAGGTTGGAACAAAAGACCCCAGCCTGACTTAAGATGGTAAGGCCTCCCTTATTTTAGGGGCAAGGGTCTCGATATGCTCTCTTACCTGTCATTGGCTATCCGGCTTAACATGTAAGTTAGGGGTAAATCCTCATCAGTCTTGATGACAGAGGTTTTAGAGTCCACTACTTCCAGCCTGTAATAGCGGACCTGTATGGGTTTCCTTTGTTATCTGTTGCCTTACCAAAGCCATCAGTTTGTTGAACAGCATGAACCTGAGAGACAAGAGACTTAATATCTAAACTGTTGATATAAAAGCAACACTCTTTAAGGCAACACACAACTTCCACTGTTGGAGAAGTGAAAGGTCTAAGCCTTGTACCCACAAATTTATACCAATGAAATCCTTGAATTTGCATCAGCTTAGTAACAATTATACAGATAAAGACAGCCTAATATTTACCACCTCAGTCCCCAAGTCCAGGGAATTGGGGCACCGACCCTTCATTAACTTCTTCAAGCTGAACATGGGCATTGAGATATTAAAAGAGGGATGAGGGGAAGCGTAAATTGATAAGCCTCTGACATCTGTCTTAACTGCATCCAGCTGGAAGTCCAGGTCATCAGTGAACATGCAGGTAATAAGAAGATTTATTCACCAAAGCTTTGTATTCTGTAATATATAAGCCTCAAAACAAATTTTAGTATCAAGATAATTGTTTTGACTCTCTGGAATCTAGTGTTCTGGAGGTCTACCTCTGTCATGTCTGATCCATATAATTCTGGAAGACATGACTACTACATTCATGACCTCTTCAGAAAACTCATAGAAAAAACTTCTTTTTTTTTTTTTTCCAAATTAGACTTTCCTTTAGCCAGTAACCAGAAAAGCCTTTACATTGAGTTTTTATCCAGAAAAAAATATAACTATACAACTCAGAATCATACCCATTTTGAAAGTTAAATCAATTAACATTATCTTTCTTGGACCCTTCATTACTTGGCCATCTTAATATCCTTCCCTGAAACTGAAACCTCATCCACGGCCTGTAAGAACTTTTCCAAAGTAGCCTTCTTAAGCTCTACTCCTTTCGCTTTTTCTACTTAACTTGTCCCAAAATTGGGAACTTTATAGAACTTGTCCCAAAACCTGTAGCTTTATAGTAACTTGTCCCAAACCAGGAACTTTATAGTCTCTGAACCGAGAACATGTCCTTGTCCCATTTACCTGGGAACATTATAGTCTCTGAACAGAGAACTTATCCTTGTCCCATTTACCTGGGAACTTTACCAGCTAGTTGCCATGACCGTGTTGGGTTCTGAAGTTCCTCAAACAGGGAAGTTGGCTCCCAACACTTTATCATATGCTCTTTATTTTAAATTTTTAAACTTTGGAATCTGAAGGAAAATCTGCTGTAGATAGATTCTGGCATCCTGATACCACGAAGCATTTTGCAACAGTCCTCTGGAAAGACTCATTAACTGGAACCTGGAATGGGCCAGATCCAGTGCTTATCTGGGGAAGAGGTTCTGTCTGTATATATACCCAAACTGTAGATGCCACATGCTGGCTGCCAGAGAGACTGACTAAACAAATAGACAACAATAACATACCTAGGGAGGAGAAACTGCCTGAGAAGCATAATTTTTCTCTGCAGGAAACATGAAGATGCTTCTCAATTGCCTTCAATCCTGACTTGGGAAGTCTTCAAGGTGGAAGGAGACATCACCACCCATACCTCCAGGGTGTCTCTATTGGACTCTTGGTTGCCCAACTTATGGTTTAGTGGGGAAAATTGTTTAGACACAGGAAAAAACCAACAACCACAGTTACTATTGTTGTTTTTTTGGGTTTGAGATTGAGTGGAGCAGTAATAATTATTTCTCTACTTGTTTTGTTAAGATCAAAGCTATGATCCCTTCTGTATTTCTATAGATTTAGATTCTGCTATACCACATTTGTAAACAGAATAGAAGGACTTATACTTTTTACTCTTCAGACAGAGGGAGTTATGTGTTGCCCTTTAAAAAAGAGTGTTGCTGTTGTACTGACTATTCAGGCATTGTTTAGACTCTTGTCTCTAGGGTCCAGGCTGTTCCACAAACTGATGGCTTTTGTATGACAACAGATAGATACTAGTCAATTGAAACCCATACAGGTCCATTATTACAGGCTGGAAGTAGGGGATTTTCTAAAACCTTTGTCATCAAGACTAATGAGGATTAACCCCTAACTTATGCTCTAAGCCAGATAGTCAATGACTGGTAAGAGAACACTTCAAGACCCTTGCCCCTAAAACAGGAGGCCTCTCTATCCTAAGACAGGAGCTCAATCAATGGCTGTTGAATATCCAAAGATGGGAAAAGGAGGCTTGGGTCCTTTGTTCTGGCCTAAGGTAGGCACGGTTTCCGTAATTTTTCCTAGCCTTACCTTTTGAAAAACAATTTAAAAAGGGGGACCTGTGGTGAGCTGACAGAAAGGCAGCTATCATCTTTGCAGCCATCTTGAGCCACATGCCCTGACAAGACACTTGTTTCAACAGCCTACAACAGCTGAGCACACTCTGAATACATCTTGTTATATATACTCAGTATTTTCCCTTGGGTGTGTGTGACTTAAAGGTGTGACTTAACAAGTGAGACTTATAAAAGGTGAGAGGCAGACAGAAGAGGGGACTGGAAACTTGGAACTTGGAGGCACTAGGGACTCGGAACTTGAAACTTGGGACTTGGACTAGGAACAAGAAACTTGGAAAGAAAGAAGTGAGGCTTGAGAATAAACTGGACTGTATCATACTCTGTCTGGTCTGCATTCTTAGCATCTGCCCTCACTCTCTTGCTGAACCCTGATCCGAAGACTTGAGCAGCAATATGAGCCCAGACAATTTAGCCCCCAAAGCTTGGGGCAATGTGAGCATCTTCAGTCTTCTGCTGTGCTTAGACATGCAGGTCTAAGGCTAGGAAATTGAAATATCTCAGCCTTTGGAAGCAGCCAGTTTTCTAGGTCTTGTATATACATAGAAGGTAGGGGATTTCTTAGCTATGAACACAAACTAGCATTAGAGCTCTTAGCTGGCAACTGGGAACACTTCTTCCTCCTCAGGTCTATTCCTGCTTTTGTTGTTCTTCTGCCTTTCTTTCTCCCATAGGCATTCTTAAACTGTTCAGCTATTGTTTCTGTAGCTGTAGCTGTGTGAACAGCTACCTTGCTGCTTTCATAGTTCAGTCTGCTGACACCTAAGCTGCCATTGCTGCTTTGCTGCCTGTTCTGTATATCTCCTTCATGTGATTGTTTATTCCTGAGTTACCATCATAGATTAGATTATAAATAGAAGGCGAGAAAGTTTCCCTTGAGGGGGATGAAGAAATGGATCTCTTGTTAGGAATACGTCTTGCTGCAGTATATGACCTAGGTTTGGTTCCCAGAACTTATTTCATGGCTTACAACTATTTGTAATTCAAATTGCAGAAAATCCAACATAGTTTTCTGACCTCTGTAGGTTTCATACATGCACATGGTATACACACACACACACACAGACACACACACACAGACACACACAGACACACACACACACACAGACACACACACACACACACACACACAGACACACACACACACACACACACACACACACACACACACACATATATATATATATATATATTTGGGCCAAACATTTACATAAAATAGAAGTAAAAATATATAAAGATATAGATATATTTACAAGCATTCTTAAAAGAAATCTTTTATTGGGACTGGTGATACATACCAGGAAACAAAAGGCAGCAACTGGTGAATGTCTTCCTACAGACACCTTGAGCCCAACTGCTATGCCTTGTAGAACCAGTCACAGTCATCGAGGCTTATATTTTAGGCCAATCACAACCATGCCACTAACCACCAATCACATTCACTAAGGATTATGTTTAGACTAATCACAATGGTGAGTCTTAAGACCAATCATAGTAACATTAACTTTGTAATTTAGGTCAATCACAGCCTGGCTCTTAACAGCCACTACAGCCATTTAAATTTTTTTCTGACCAATCACAGCCTTGCCTTTTAGGACCAATCATAATCAGTGAGTCTTATATTCTCAACCAATCTCATAAGCAGTGTATGTTCTATAGTTGCCAGGATACAGTAAACATGAGACTACTTGACTTCAAGTGAGTGGAGAGGTAAGGTTGACTAAGATGGAGCTGTGTTTTAAGGGCAAAATCCTTAGATATTTCTTGTTTAATCTTGTCCCAATCATTGAAATAGGGATGGTGAACTCACCAACAGTAAACTGTGAATGTGATAATTTCATATTTCAGTTGTATCAGTTAATAGTTAATATAAAGCTGTATAGTTAACTCTCTGAGTTATCCAGGCTTAATTGTCTAACTTGGTCTTTAGGAAATAGCTTTTCTTTTCTTGAGGAATACTATTTATAGCACAGTTCACAATTTCTGGTACCTTCGATTGAAAAACAAAACAAAACAAAACAGACTGGCTGTATTTTTAAATACTGACCAGTTTTATCATGAGGGTCATACAGTACAACAACTACATAAAAGATGGTTAATAATAAGTGATAAGTTATAGATCATTAATTTAAAATGATGATAGATTATAAACAACAGATAATAAATTATAGAATATAGAATATAAAGGATTAGATAGTAGATAATAAATTGAAGAATTGAAGAGTATCCAAGAAGAAAGATGAACATTAGCTAATATATGATAGAGGAGAGATATGGGATAAAGGAAAAGAGATCTGATTATAGACACAGAATGTATAAAGTGTAGAAGAGAGAGAAAAGGATGATGTATGTAGAAGATCTAGAGGATAGATGATAAATAGATGGAGATAGAGACACTGTAGGCAACATAGAGATGGGGCATAGACACAGGTTAAAGATAGAGAATAGACAGATAGAAGATACACATAGGATAACAAGAAGATAGATAATAGATAGATAGAAGACAGACAAAATAGCTACACTCTAGCTTCTAGAGGATACATGATAGATAAATAGGAGATAAACAAAGAATAAGTAAAGGAAAGAGGATAATTATACGAAACAGAGACACAGAGGAACTAGATGTTAAGGATAGATGAAAGAGTGAAAAAGGTGGCCAGAGGATAAATGATACATGTATTGTAAACAGACACAGGACAGCTAGAGGATAGATGGTAGATACACGGCAAACAGACACAAGGTTTTTAGGAGACAGATGATACATGAAAGACAGACACAGGATAGCTAGAGGATAGATGATAGATAGAACACAGACACAGGGTAGCTAGAGGATAAATGAACCATAGATGGAAGAAAGGCACGGGATAGCTAGAGGATTGATGATAGGTGGAATTCATATACAGGAGACTATTGAACTGTAGATATATATATATAGATAGATAGATAGATAGATAGATAGATAGATAGATAGATAGATATGCAGGCTAGCTAGCAGATACATGAACTATGGATGGCATAGTGTCACACTATAGTTGGAAGAAAGATATTGGATATAACGATGGAATCCAGGCACAGAATAGCCAGAGTAGAGTTGATGGTTTACAGAGTCAGGGTAACTAGAGGATAGGTAATATATTAATGTTATAGACATACAGGATAGGGAGAGGATAGATGACGTATAGGTGATGGAATACAGGCATAGGATAGGTAAATGATAGATGATAGATGATACATAGCTGAAACATACACACAGAAAATTTGGAAGATTGATGATAGATAGGAGATAAGCAGGGCAGCTAGAAGATAGATGGCACATGGGTAAAATATAGACCTAAGGTTGCTAGAGGATAGTTGGTAGATCTATGGATACAAGATAGCTAGAAGATAAAGAATAGAGAGATCAGAGATTCAGGGTAACTAGATGATAAGTGGTGCATTGATGGAATAGAGATATCGGATAGCTAGAGGATAGAATATAGATAGATGGAAGATAGGCAAAATATATCCAGAGAGTAGTCGATAGAAGACATGCACAGGAAATCTAGATGATTGAAGATTGATAGATAGATGATAGATAGATAGATAGATAGATAGATAGATAGATAGATAGATAGATAAACAGATATTTCTGTTAGTCAAAGGTATCTAGGTATAGCCTAGAGACTCAGAATAGCTACATGATAGCTGATAGGTAGTATAATAAAGACAAGATAGCTATAGAATAGATGGTAGATGCATCACAGTGAGAAGACAAAGGATAGATAGTAGACAGGAGATCTACCACGTGGATAGACACAGGATAGTTGGAATGTAGATAATTTGAAAGATAGACACAGCATAGTTAGGATTTCTAGGGAATAGATGATAGTTGGGTAGAAGGCATATAGCAGATTGTTCGGAGGATAGGCCATAGACATATTGATGATAGACAGAGGTGTGTAGAAAGATAGATGACTGATTGGTGGAAGATAATAGAGATAATGTAGACACAGGAGAACTATTTGATAATTGACAGATGAAATTTAAACACATGATAGGTAGAGGGAATATGATAGGGAGAGACACAGGCTATCTAGAACATAGATGATTCATAGATGAAACAAGGGCACATGATAGCTGGGGTATAGATGATCCATAAATGGAAGATAGACTCAGAATAGCTGCAGTGTCGGAGATCCTTTGATGGGAGATAGAATCAAGATAACAACAGGATACATGCAAACAAAGATATAAGATGATTATCAGGCATAGAGCAAGATAGACATAAGACGGCTACAGCAAGGAGATGCTATAGATTGTACAAAGATGTTTACTTAGTAAAATAATGGTCTTATTTGGTTTTAGAATCCACCTTTAACCGACTGAAAAAAATGGAGAGGAATACACAAAAAATGAGGAGGTAAGAATTTGTAATACAATTGGCAAAGCTTTGTGTTCTGACCTCTGTTGTTATTTCAGATGTAGACAAATTTTGTCAGGGAAGTTGAGGGTATTTTGGTCTCTTCCGTGGGTCTTCTATTCCCCCAGTTTCATTGTAAGACCTGGTAAGAATTACTGTTAAAGCAGGTGAGAACAGAAGGGAAGCTAAGTCTTGCTATTTCACTCAAGCTAATTCAGGTTTAACTTAAGTGATTGCTAAACAACAGTGCCAGACGTTGTATTAGGCTGTACTGGGAAGACATGGAAATGGATTGATTTTTACTTTTAACAGCCTCACAGTCAAAGGGTGGGAACATTGACTTTCATGTTATTGTTTTAATAGAAATAGATCTTATTTGTTTGCTTGTTCATTTATCATTTATTTTGGAAACTAGCTCATGATACTTAGCCCAAGACTTGCATCAATTCCACAATCCTTCTGCCATCTCACAGGAGTACTGGGATTAAGGCCATTTTCTGACATATCCTGCCACAGTTGTTATAGTGTATAATGAAGACCTTGGATGTTATATGAATGAAAAAGATCTGTCTTTCTGTCCTCTTAGTCCTCTTTTGGGCACTATATCAGTAATTAGCCTCAGCTTTATCATACATAAAGCTCATGTTATACTTCTCTGTAAGATTGTGGTGCCTCTAATCCATGCCAGAGGATAAACCCATGAAGAGCTTGCAAATTTGCTGAAGAGGACTTCAGAAACTGATGAATAACTTGGATTGGATCATACTAGAAAGGACCCAGATAACAGCCTGCTATTGCCCATCTCTGTCTTCTCAAGGAAGGTTTGACTTATGTCCATTTCCCTGATTCTATGGCACTCTTTGTGGCTAAACTTTCAAATCTATTTTCTAGGCCGTGCCCCCTCCCTTCAATGCATTTCTTCTTTAACCCTCTTCAAATTCCTATAGCTGCTGAGCACCCTACTTCCCGAGTTCTACACACAACCTTGTTCGCATCACTTTTCACAGAGCTCACATAAAGATGGCAGGAAGATTCAACCCCCAAAGTTGTCCTTTGAATCTCTACACATGAGGTAATGGAACACATATCACCCCCTACCAAACTAACTAAGTATTTCTCTAAATTATAAGCTGAGAATTCTAATATCTTAGTTATCTTAATTTACACCTGTCATTTCTTTTGTGCAAAGGAATGCTCATGTACACAACAAATTATGAACAAACAGACAGGTTCCTCGTTTTTTAATACCTATGAAGAATACCATACGAGAACGTTTCTTCAGGTAAGGGTCTTTTAATTTGTTGTTACATTTACATGTTGATATCCACCTAGAATGCAAGATGCACTACATCACATTCAAAGCACAGCTGTGGAAAAGAACAAGTTTTTCACACAAGACAAAGCAATATTATAACCATTACACACTCGTAGATGGAAACCAAACCATGTGCGGCATCTTTTTATTATCCTTTCAAGCACTTTTATTTAAAAACACAAGGTAGGTAGTTAGGTATCATCTGTTTGAAATTTGTGTTTGTGGAGAGGCTTCAGAATAATCTCATTTGAAATCTGTCAATACTTTTTATGAAACCAAATGCATATTTTTAAACTATTCCAGAAGCTGACTATCAACTGCTGAGAGGTTGGTAGGCAAAATGCAGGCGTGGTGCTGTGAACTGTGAGAGTCCCTCTTCTACAACCTTTTAGCTTCTGTCTGGTATTAGTAACTTCCCTGGAAAACCTTTTTCCTTTAGAGAATATTTTTTTATGGCTCAAATAATGTTGCAAGTATGATCCAGCTGTTTGTTAAGCACAAAAATGGGAAAAAATAATTTTAGTGCCTGTGTAAACAGGGGACACATTGTTTTTCATAATTTTGACTCATAGAAAAAAATTGACATTTTTTTTTTTTTCAATTGGCTGGGGGTTGTTAGCTCAATAATAGCACTTGTCTAGCATGTGGG